>NW_026596039.1:14790549-14797296 GCF_907164565.1 Psammomys obesus
AAGAAGAAGAAGAAGAAGAAGAAGAAGAAGAAGAAGAAGAAGAAGAAAACAGCTCCAAAGTTCTATACTTATCCTCAAGTACTTTAAAATTCAATTAAGTTGTGTCAGAGATGCTTCCCCTTATAAATTTTAACTTATAAGACCAGGGAAACAAACTTACTGGAGATTAGTTGCTACAGTGTACTTCATAAAATATGCTGTTTCCTTCTATGGCAAAGACTACTACAGCTTATGGAATCAGTACTAAGAATGCATAATATTCTCAATGCCTCAATTCTCAATTTTTGACGGAACTAAAAAGAATTGTGAAAAACTGTAGTACAGGAAGGTGCCTAGTGTTTATTATAAACATAAATGAAAATTCTAAAAAAAGTAATCTTAAATCAGAAGTCTAGTAATCAGAAAAGTTCTGGGTTGGTGAAGAGGAAGAGGGAAGGCATCAAACCCTCATCTCTCACCACACCTTATCCACATTTCTTTCATTAAGCATCCACAGACTATCTGAAACTGGCAAAATCTTTTTGCTATAGTTACTCATAAATAATTTGGGGATTTGGTGAAGAGCCAGGAGCCCCTTCAGACAGACACCCACACCTACACCATAGTGTTCTATGCTATTTCTAGATTTTTGAGATTCCTGTAACACTTATATGCAGAGTCAAGGTTAGAAACAATTTCTGCTCTGCAGAAACTTTAAACATATAACTGTTTCTCCTCCCATATTAAAAATTTAAATATCTAAGTTTAAGCTAGAATATCTTCTTTCTACTAATCTACATGTAGACTATTTTATACGCCCCAGAAATACCTCAGCTTCCATCTCAAACTACTTTAACACATTCGTTTTCAACACCAAAGACCATCATGTATCTGAACAATGCTCCAGGTGAAATTAAGTCTTACAGTTGTAGATTAATCTTCATTAGTCTTCAAATGACTTCTAAAGAGAGATAATTCAAATCTTCAAAGTTGTTTATTAAACAATCACTTATACTGATAAGCCAAACAAAAACCAAAAGCATGGGCACAATCTAAAATTCTAAAAGGGAAAGAATATTAATGGGCTATTATATTATCATATATAACAACAGTAATGGAAGTGCGTGGTATATAAAGGAGTGCGTGGTATATATGGTATAGTATCAGACATAAATGTCTCTAACATAAAGCAGTGTCACTGATGATCTCACCCAACGAGGCTGGGTGACTAAGTGACAGAATAGAAAGCACAAGCAAAACCTAAAACATAAAGAACGTCAAGAGGGCAGTTTTGTAATGCTCAAATCTGCCTTTAATGTGTCTCCATGGTTTTGTTTTCAAATATTCACAGACAGAAGACAGGTAAAACAGAAGGACAGCAGACTTACAATGAAGCAGGTGCATTATTTATACGATTAAGCTGACCTCACTTTTTTCTGTGGTCCTCCTCTGGCCTCTAGGAGCTCCCCCCAACACATCGTGTACATACGAACACACACATACAGAGAGAGAGAGAGAGAGAGAGAGAGAGAGAGAGAGAGAGAGACAGACAATAAAATCTTTTTTTTTTTTAATAATAGAAATGAAGTGTTGAGTAGGTGGCTCAGTACAGTGTGAGGACCTGACACTGAATCCCCAGAACTTGTGTAAAGCTGGGTACAATATTGTGTGTCTATAATCCTAATGCTCCTAAGGAGAGATGTGAGCCAAACAACAAGCAGACCCAACAATCTGTTGCATACAAGAAACACACCTAAGTCAAAAAGACAGACATTACCTGAAAGTAAAGGGCTGGAAGATGGTTTTCTAAACAAATGGACCCAAGAAGCAAGCAGGAGTAGCCATTCTAATATCAAAAGACTTTCAACCAAAATTAATCAAAAGAGATGGAGAAGGGCACTTCATACTCATCAAAGGAAAATTCCACCAGGAAGACCTCACAATCCTGAACATTTATGCCCCAAATATTAAGGCACCCACATTTGTAAAAGAAACATTGATAAAACTTAAAACACACATAGATCCCTACACATTAATAGTGGGAGACTCCAACACCCCACTCTCAACAGAAGACAGGTCAACAAAACAGAAATTAAACAAAGAACCTATGACTGTAACAGAGGTCACGAATCAAATGGCCCTAACAGACATCTACAGAATCTTTCACCCAAACACAAAGGAATTTACCTTCTTCTCAGCACCTCATGGAACCTTCTCCAAATAGACCATATAGTTGGTCACAAAGTAAGCCTCACCAGATACAAGAAGACTGAAATAATCCTTTGTATCTTATATGACCACCATGGACTAAAACTGTACCTCAACAACAATGGAAATAGCAAAAAGCCTACACACACATGGAGACTGAACAACTTGCTACTCAATGACAGCTGGGTCAGGGAAGAAATAAAGAAAGAAATTAAAGTCTTCCTAGAAGTCAATGAAAATGAAGGCACAACATACCCAGATTTATGGGACACAATGAAAGCAGTGCTAGGAGGAAAGTTCATAGCACTAGGTGCCTTCAAGAAGAAATTCGAAACTTCTCATTCAAGCAACTTAATGACACACCTAAAAGCCCTAGGGGGGGTAGGGGGAAAAAAAGCAGACACACCAAAGAGGAATAGACGGCTAGAAATAATCAAACTAAGGGCTGAAATCAATAAATTAGAAACAAATAAAACAATTCAAAGAATCAATGAAACCAAGAGCTGGTTCTTTGAGAAAATCAACAAGATAGACAAACCCTTAGCCAAGCTAACTAAAAGGCAGAGAGACACCACCCAAATCAACAAAATCAGAAATGAAAAGGGAAGACATAACAACAGACACTGAGGAAATCCAAACAATCATCAGGTCTTACTTCAAAAGCCTATATGCCACAAAATTTGAAAATCTAAATGAAATGTATAATTTTATTGATCGATTCCACTTACCAAAGTTGAATTAAGACCAGGTAAATCAATTAAATAGTCCCATGTCCCCTAAGGAAATAGAAGCTGTCATCAAAAATCTCCCACTAAAAAAAAAAAATCCAGGGCCAAATGGTTTCAGCGCAGAATTCTACCAGACCATTAAAGAGGAGCTAACACTAGTTCTCTTCAAACTATTCCATAAAATAGAAACAGAAGGAACACTACCAAACTCATTCTATGAAGCCACAGTCACCTTCGTACCTAAACCTCACAACAAAGAAAGAGACTTTCAGGCCAATCTCACTTATGAACATTGAGGCAAAAATACTCAACAAAATACTTACAAAATGAATACAAGAACACATAAAAGATATCATCCACTATGACTAAGTAGGCTTCATTCCATGTATGCAGGGATAGTTCAAAAGACAGAAATCCATCAAGGTAATCCACCATATAGACAAACTGAAATAAATAAACCACATGACAATCTCCTTAGATGCTGAAAAAGCATTTGAAAAACCCAACACCCATTCATGTTTAAAGTCTTGGAGAGATCAGGGATACAAGGCACTTACCTAACATTGTAAAGACAATATACAGCAAGCCTATAGCCAAAATCAAACTAAATGGAGAGAAACTTAAATCAATTCCAGTAAAATCAAGGACAAGGCAAGGTTGCCCACTCCATATCTCTTCAACATAGTTCTTGAAGTCCTGCTAGAGCAATAAGAAAATTAAAGGAGATCAAGGGGAAACAAATTGGAAAGGAAGAAGTCAAAATATCACTATTTGCAGATGATAATTTCCAAGAGTGACCACAAAACTTCTACCAGGAAACTCCTACAGCTGATAAACACCATCAGCAAAGTGGCTGGATACAAAATTAACTCAAAAAAAAAAAAATCAGTAGCCCTCCTGTATACAAAAGACAAAAGGACCGAGAAATAACTTAGGGAAACATCACCCTTCACAATAGCCACAAAGGAGATAAAGTACCTTGGTGTGACTCTAACAAAGCAAGTCAAAGAGTTGTATGAAAAAGATTTCCAGTCTCTGAAGAAAGAATTAGAAGAAGATATCAGAAGATGAAAAGGTCTCTCATGCTCATGGCTTGGTAGGATTAACACTGTAAAAATGGCCATCTTACAAAAAGCAATCTACAGATTAAATGAAGTTCCCATCAAATTACCAATACAATTCTTTACAGACTTTGAAAGAACAATTGTAAACTTCATATGGAAAACAAGAAACCCAGAATCACTAAAACAATCCTCTACAATAAAAGATCATCTGGAGGTATCTCCATCCCTGATCTCAAGCTGTACTATTGAGCAACAGTATTAAAAACTGCATGGTACTGGCATAGAAACACGCTGATGGATCAATGGAACCAAACAGAAGACCCTGACATAAACCCACACACCTGATTTTTGGACAAAGATGCCAAAACCACACAATGGAGAAAAGATAGCATCTTCAACAAATGGTGCTGGTCTAACTGGACATCTACATGTAGAAAAATGCAAATAGATCCATATTTATCACCCTGCACAAAACTAAAGTCCAAGTGGATCAAAGACTTCGACATAAAACCAGACACACTAAACCTCTTAGAAGAAAAAGTGGGGAAGAGCCTTGAACTCATTGGCACAGGAGATAACTTCCTGAACTGTAAAGCAAAGGACACTGTCGCCAGAACAAAACGACTGCCTACATATTGGGAAAAGATCTTCACCAACCCTATATCTGACAGAGGGCTAATATCCAGAATACATAAACAACTCAAGAAGTTAAACTGCAAAAAAATCGAGAAATCCAATTAAAAAATGAGGTATGGAGCTAAACAGAGAATTCTCAACAGAGGAATATCGAATGGAAGAGAAAATGCTCAAAGTCCTTAGTCATCAGGGAGATGCAAATCAAAACAACCCTGAGATTTCACCTTACACCCATCAGAATGGCTAAGATCAAAAACTCAAATGACAACACATGCTGGAGAGGATGTAGAGAAAAGGGAAACCTCCTTCATTGCTGGTGGGAATGGAAACTTGTACAACCACTTTGGAAATCAATCTGACGCTTTCTCAAACAATTAGGAATAGTGCTACCTCAAGATCCAGTTATACCACTCCTAGGCATATATCCAAAAGATGCTCAAGTATACAACAAGGACGTTTGCTCAACCATGTTCATAGCAGCTTTATCTGTAATAGCCAGAAGCTGGACACAGATGTCCCTCAGTTGAGGAATGGATACAGAAATTGTGGTACATTTACACAATGGAATACTACTTAACAATTAAAAACAAGGAAATCGAAATTTGCAGGCAAATGGTGGGACCTAGACAAGATCATCCTAAGTGAGGTATTCCAGAAGCAGAAAGACACACAGGGTATATACTCACTCATAGTGTCATATTATATGTCACTAGACATATAATATAGGATAAACATCTAAAATATGTACACCTAAAGAGGCTAATCAAGAGGGAGGACTCTGGGTAAGATGCTCAATCCTCATTCAGAACGACAAAGAGGATGGACATCAGAAGAGGGAGAAAACAGGGAACAGGATAGGAGCTTACCATAGAAGGCTTCTGAAAGACTCTGTCCTGCAAAGTATCAAAGCAGATGCTGAGACTCATAGCCAAATTTTGGGCAGAGTGCAGGGAATCTTATGAAAGAAGGGGGAGATAGAAAGACCTTGAGGGGACAGGAGCTTTACAAGGATAGCAATGGCACTAAAAATTCTAGACACAGGGGTCTTTTCTGAGACTAATTCTCCCACCAAGGACCATGCATGGAGATAACCTAGAACCCCATATAATATAACCCGTGGCAGTTCAGTGTCCAAGTGGGTTCCCTAGTAATGGGAAGAGGGACTGTCTCTGACATGAACTGATTAGCCTGCTCTTTGATCACCTCCCCCTCAGGGGCGTACAGCCTTACCAGGCCACAGAGGAAGACAATGCAGCCAGTCCTGATGAGACCTAACAGACTAGGATCAGATGGAAGGGGAGGAAGACCTTTCCTATCAGTGGACTGGGGGGGGGGGGGGGGGAGGGGGGGAGAAAAGGGAGGGAAGGTGGGATTGGGAGGGGAGAAGAGGGTAGGTACAGGGGGCTTACAAAGTGAATGAACTGTAATTAATAAACACAAAAATAAAATATTATAAAAAAGGACTAAAGAGATGCTACAGAAATCAGTACTAAGAGAAACTACAAAAATTAAAGTAGTTCACTTACTAAGACATTTACAAAGATAATCATATTTACTCAAAGACAGAACCAGCACCAAACAGATGTTTTAAAGGCAAAACCAAACACATAAAAGACAAAACAAAAACCCAAACATGTGACCATCTATTGATTAGTACTAAGAACCAGTTAAGAACAGCTAATTACATGTGAATTGGACCCACTTACTCAATATTTCTATTGAGAAGTCATGTTTAAATTGTGACAACGGCCTTAGCGCAAGCTATCCAGCTTATGCTACCTAGAACAACCTACTAAGCATTCCATTATACAACAATTCCTATGTCTGTTTCCCCCACCATGTCCAGTTTTTTATTTTGTTTTTTCCATCATTAAGAATGAACCCAAGTGGGCCAAGTGGCCTCCATAGTAATGGGGACAGGGACTGTCTCTGACAAGAACTGATTGGCCTGCTCTTTGACCACCTTCTCCCAAGGGAGGAGCAGCCTTACCAGGCCAGAGAAGACAATGCAGCCACTTCTGATGAGACCTGATAGAATAGGATCAGAGGGAAGGGGAGGAGGACCTCCCTTTTCAGTGGACTGGGAGAGGGACATGGGTGGGGAAGAGGGAGGGTGAGATTGGGAGGGGAGG
>NW_026596039.1:14797396-14882127 GCF_907164565.1 Psammomys obesus
AAAAAAAAAAAAAAAAAAAAAAAAAAAAAAAAAAAACAATGAACCCAGCTTTGCACATGCTAGGAAGACACTCTGCCTTAGCCTGCAATGTCTTATAAAGAATTGAGACCTGGTTCAAGGCTGTAGTCCACAAATAAAAGATTGAAAGAGAGCAGAAAGATTCTAATATTTTCTTTTTTTGAAATATTAAGGTTATAAATATTAAATACTCAATTTTATTGAATAGCGAATATCTAGAACATCCAGGTATTTCTTCTTAATCATATTTAATACTTGGAAATTTTTTATATAATTTGCAATTCACATGAGGATGGCCATGAACCAAACATGATGAATAGTACTATATAGACAAAAATTAATATACTGTGTGCAGATAGTCAAATCTCTTAGCTTTTGAGACATAGTTAAAAGAAAAAAAAAAACCTTAGCGCAAAAGTTTAAAGGGGGCAATTGATACTTCATCCCTGTCTGGTTCATATTTTAGGTGTAGCTTAGCTGTTACTCTCTTCAGGCTCCCTTCTTCCTACTGACAAAGTGACTTTCTATATACAGAGACAAACGTGTTACTTATGATGAATATTTATGAATGGCAACAAAGTAAAGGAAATTTTCAATTGAAACCAATTCATACTAGTACAAGACTAACAGATATTTTCTAATTGCTCTATCTAGTACCCTAAGACTGAACTCATCTTTGGAAGTACCAAGTTTATAACCAAAGAATAAGCTTCTGGGAGAGTCATAATCACCAGGATCAGCATGCAAAATGTTGATATTTACTGAAATCAGAAAAAACACCAAGGAAATTGGTAAACATGCAGTGAGAACACCCAAGAGCTGGCATCACAAAATCTTAGTAAATCATCAAGTCTGTGACAGGAAAAGAAAAGTTGTAGCCTGGAACGACACAGGACAAGGCTGCCCACTCTCTCCATCTCTTCAGTATAGTACCTGAAGTCCTAACTAGACAAATAAGACAACTAAAGGAGACCAAGGAGATACAAACTGGAAAGGAAGAAGTCAAAGTGTCACCATTCCAAGCTTATGGACCAGTGGGGATATAAAAGGACCCGGAGGGGACAGGAGTTCCACAAGGAGACCAACAAAACCAAAAATTCTGGGCCCAGAGGGCCCTTCAGAGATTGATGCACCAACCAAGGACCATGCATGGAAAGGACCTACACCCCCTGCTCAGATGTAACCCATAGGCAGTTTAGTCTCCATGTAAGTTCCCTAGTAAGGGGAACAGGGGCTGTCTGACAACAGGACTCTGTTGCCTGTTCTTTGATCACTTCCCCCTGGCAGGGCAGCCTTGCCAGATCACAGAGGAAAAGTATGCAGGCAATCCTTGAGACTTGATAGACTGGGGTCAGATGGGAGGGGAGGAGGACCCTCCCTTTCTGAGGACTAGGAGAGGAGGATAGGGGTGAAGAGGGAGAGAGGGTAGGTCCAGGAGGAGATGATGGAGGAGGTAATAATAGGGATGTAAAGTGAATAAATTATAAAAAAAAAAATTAAAAGAGAGAAGAAAGGAAGGAGAGAAAGAGAAGAAGGGAGGGAGGGAGGGAGGGAAAGAAAGAAAGAAAGAAAGAAAGAAAGAAAGAAAGAAAGAAAGAAAGAAAGAAAGAAAGAAAGAAAGAAAGAAAGAAAGAAAGAAAGAAAGAAAGACCCCATACGCCACTCTTTAAGCAGTTGTGGGGGTGAGGGAGGCAGTCTTCTAAGGCAGCATGTGGACCATTCAGACTGTCACACATGAGCAAAGCAACACCAAGCAGAGTGTGCCGATTTACTTTTAGAAGTCACTTCTAAATATTAAGAACATGTCCTGAACCTAAATCACTGAACTTTAAAACACAAAAATCTATGTATTTCTCTAATGCCTAATGAAATTATTTTACCCTTGGTGCTCTCTGCACTACTAAAACTAATATGCCTGTCATTTAGCATCAGAAAACACTTCAAACTTGTTAAATTTATAGTGTGTGTGTGTGTGTGTGTGTGTGTGTGAGAGAGAGAGAGAGAGAGAGAGAGAGAGAGAGAGACACTAAATGGCCAATAGCAAGTCCCGGATGTTTCTGACATCACTACATTTTGGGAGACTAAATTTTTCCTTTTATAAATAAGCACACAGACTAACTCAGTGTCTCTCTACAGCATGGTTTTCCAAAAAAATTAATTTTTTGAGATCTTTGCCAAATGCTGTTCTTCTTTAAAGATAAATTAATATTTTCTGTGGCCTATTCCTTCAACTCTAGACTCCCTGGGATATCATCTGAGGGGTCCCATCAACTGTTCTCTTTACATCAAAAATATTAGCTTTATCTATCTTTGCTACCTAACTTCTATTCAGTGATTTAGAAAAGTCATGAAGCTTAACACTCAATACAAGCTTATTATGATACGTACAACTCTTAGGTAAACAAACAAACAAATGCTGAGTTAAGTCATACCATTATTCAATTTGCCACATTTTATTTAATTTTGGCAAGAAGGTAAATAGATAATAGATAAGACAAATGAACAGGTCTTAAATAGAAAGAATTCAGTTATTTACACAAAAAAATTCTATTATTTTATGTGCTAATGTGAAAAAAGAATGTGAAAGTATAACTTGTCTTAAATTTCAGAGACTTTTGATTTTTAAAAAATTACATTTATTTATGCATTCCTTCACTCCTTCATTTGTGCATGGGTGTTGTGGAGGATGTGTCCACATGTGGAAGTCTATAATATACATTATACAACTGTCAGATACTGTTTGAGAAGGTGGAAGTGTGTCTGGTCGCCTCATTTCAGACCCAAACATGTTTATGTCAAGTATCCTCCAAGACCCCCTGTCTGGGAACGGGCACCCCAAACCAACTCTGGGATAGGAAAGGAGAAGTGACAGCAAAAAAGCCCAACAGTTAAAACGGTAGGCTCTTGAGAACAGGTAGAAGATAGACAATTTCCAACAGAGGTTTATGCTATGATACAAAAGCTCCTGCAGGAGAAAGAGGAGTCAGAAATTCTGCATGAGAAGTTCGTCTACGGAGAGAAAATGCAGTTGGGAGCTCCAGCTGCCAGCTTACACTTCCCGCCAGTTTCTGGTGGAAGTCGTGAGAGTCAGATTCGATGCTGCCACTATCTGTTGCTATTTTTTTCTTTTAGGTCCTAAGCAAGGAGACACTCTGCTCTGCTTGGGACTGGCTCCCTCTATTAGGAACTTCACTGGCTGCCTGCAGGGGGAGTGTCAGAGACAACATTGTCGGTTATTCTCCAAACTGTACAGTACAAAGCCAGAAGACAACTCAGTGCAGTCAGCTCCCTCATTCTACCAAGTACATCTCTGGGACCACACTTGACTGCAAATACCTCCATCTGCTGACCCACCTCACCAACCCAATTTTTTTGTTTTCTAAGACAAGGTTTCACTTTATGTTCCAGTTTGTCTTGGAACTCACTTGTATAGCTCAAGATGGTCTTTAACTTACGGTGATTCTCCTTCTCAGCCTCCTAAAGCGTGGAATTTTAGGTATGTACCACCACACCCAAGTTTTCAGAGATAATTTTTAATAGCATTGTCATCAAAATCCATTGATAATTATCATAATAAAACCCTGCCTATTTGTACTTACTCTACTTTACAAACTACTCAAGTATAAAAGATTTAAAAAAGGGGATGGTTAAAAAAAGAAAAAAATGATAGAATTCAGTTATCATACTTATTTGTGATAACAGGAAATAAAAAATAAAATTAACCAAAGTCCTTAAAATGATCAGAAAAATATGAAGTATAGGCAAAACAAAGCAAAGCAAAACAAAATAAAAAAGCCTTTAAAGTGATAATTTAGTAGCCACTGGACTCATTAAAAATGGATGGGCCTATGTGTGACACTTATATTTAATGATAAGGGTAAGAACATACCTTATCTTATGTTTTAGATCTTCACTCTCAGATTCTTCAGAACTTCTGTACTTATCTGGATCTGGAAGCGTGCTTGGATCAAATCCACCATCATCTTCATCACTCCAGTCCAGAAAGGCTTCCTCTTCATCTTTGGCCTAAGAAAACACAAGGAGAATCACAATGTAAAAAGTCAACTGATAATGGGAGAATCATAATATAAGAAGTTAGCTGATAACAGTCAAGTTTCATTATAGATTCAAATAGAATACTCCTCTGATATTTCCAAATTAGACTTTATTATAAAAGCCTTGGAACAAGATTTCAAGACTTTCATGAACTCCAACATTTCCAAAAACAAAGAAAATCTGTATTATCTCAAAATTATAAGAAAATAATAATCCAGAAAGTATAACTCTACTGAGTTCCTTTAACTTGGTAAGAGAAGTTATCAGCCTGACTTTTTCCATGCAACTCATTATCAAAGAAAAAAAGCACCAGGTTGTCTTATCATTCACACACACATGCACATTTTAAAACTACCAAAACATACTAATTGGAAATATCAAAGACCAGAAGTGAGAATGTATTTGTCTGACTTTTATGACAAATGTCTAAGTTTTAAAATGCAATCAGATCTGCAAAAGACTTCTTTTACTCGCTGGAATTTAAGTGAATAAATAATGTGACCAAGCACATTGGGAAGGCAAACATAAAGAAAGGAAAGGGCAGCCCCGCGAGTCTCCTGCCAGCAGAGATTAGGCAAGGCCCAAACAATGCGCGAGTGAGCAGCTACACGTTCAAGGTATAGACATCATCTGTTCTAGAAATTAGTTTGGCCACCTAGTAGATAGGTGGCCACTCAAATGCTGCTATATAAATTAATCAAAAAATATAAGTAGGATTCAAATTTGAAAGTCTAAATAAGCTTTCTGCAGTCAACATATTTATAAAACTTTTTCAGACCAACTATGACAAACCTAATGATTTTTTTTTTATTCAAGTGATTAAGGAGTTCCCAGAAACAGAATCACTATGAAGAAAAACAAAATAAACATCTGCACAAGCTCAAGCCACTGCAGAAATTCTCTTACACATATGAATGGCTCTCTGAACAATCTTTAAATATAAGAAAATGAGAAACAAGTTAAGAAGGTATGGATTAGTCAGTCACCTCTGCAAAAGTCCTTAGTGTTGTTGTTGTTTTTTTTTTTTTTTTTTTTCCTGGAACCAAAATATTAGTTTTAATTTATGTAAAACACGAATGAAATATTTATTCTTTTTTTCTTTCCAATTCTTTTATTCTTTTTTTATTTTTAATTATAATTTATTTACTTTGTACCCCCCCTCTAGTTCCCTCCCTTCCTCCCCCTTCTCCACACACTCCCCTCCCCAAATCCACTGGTAGGGGAGGGTTTCTTTTTCTTCCTTCTGATCCTAGTCTGTTAGGTCTCATCAGGAGTGGCTGGTACAACCACTCTGGAAATCAATCTGGCGCTTTCTCAGACAACAAGGAATAGCACTTCCTCAAGACCCAGCTATACCACTCCTAGGCATATATCCAAAAGAGGCTCAAGTACACAATAAGGACATTTGCTCAACCATGTTTGTAGCAGCTTTTTTGGAATAGCCAGAAACTGGAAACAGCCCAGATGCCCCTCAACTGAAGAATGGATACAGAAATTGTGGTACATCTACACAATGGAATATTACTCAGCAATGAAAAACAAGGAAACCTTAGTGTTTTGGTTTTTTTTTTTTTTTTTTTTTTTTAAAGAAAGCTTCCTGGTAACAATAAAAGGTCTGAAAAAAATATCAGAAGAATGGAGGGAAAACTGCCATTAGAAGCAACAAACAGTACAACTATGGCAAACTGTTATCACTTAGTTGAAAATAAAGATGGCAAAAGAGGTGTGGTGTTGCCATATACTCAAGAGAACACTAATCTCCTGGGCTACAGGATATTCATAATTTTCCAATCTGCTGCTCCTAAAGAAATACACTGTCTGAAGATGAAGACAGAGTTAACTGTAGAAGCTATCAATTTTTTTGGTCTCAGGATATCATCCCACTTAAATAAAACTAAAGATAGCAAAGAGCTCCTCCTAATGGGAAACAAATCAATACTGATATGTTATATCAGAAATCAATTAACTAATGAACTCATCTAGTAACAACGAACTACATAGTAACACAAAAGGTGTATTTTTACAAAAAAAAAAAAACTGTATTTTTTTTCAAAATAAAAAAACACTCCTTCATACTTTTCCAAATTACTAATGGCTGACTGAATCCTATCTGCTACAATGTAATGTGTCTGAAGTATAAGAAGGAAAAAAAGAAAGAAAAAAATATGTACATGTATCCATTTCCCTCTTCCCCATGAGACCATGTTTCTCTGTGTAGCCCTGGCTGTCCTGGACTCACTTTGTAGACCAGGCTGGCCTCTACTCAGAGCTATCTGCCTGCCTCTGCCTCCCCAGTGCTGGGACTACAGGCGTGCGCCACTGTGCCCAGCCTATAATTTTTAATGATATAACAAATCCCTATGTATTAAAAGTTTCTTTAAAACAAACTTCATCCAATATCATTTATATTTTCTTGCATTCTGAGAATTATGCAAATATAATTGGATTATATTCACCCCTTAACTACTCTCCTTTCCTCTACCCACACCACTGTCTTTTTTTTCTTTTTTTTTTAATCCTCAAGTCCAATTTATGTTCCCCATATACTCTGAGTATGACTTAGCAGGGGCTACAACCTTAAAGAAAACTGACTCCCCTTCTCCCAGAGGCTAGGTACCAAATACCAAAAACTCCTCATCTAAGGGTGAAAGTTTGTGCCCATCTCCCCACTCCCCACTGAGGAGTCTAGCCGGAGCCTGTACAGGCCTTGTGCATGAGGTTACCAACCACTGTGGGTTCATATGTGTAAACGTCCTGCTGTGTTCAGAAAATGCCATTTCACTGTGGTTATTCACTGTCTCTGACTCTTACAATCTTTCCACCCACTGCTCTGCAATTGTCCAGAAGCTTGCAAGGAAGGGGTGTGATACAGATGTCCCATTTAGAGCTGGGTCCTCCACAGTCTCTTAGTACCTGCACCTTAACCACCTATGGGTCTCTGTAATTGCCATCTACTGCAAAAAGAAGTTTCTCTGATGACGGATAAGAGATACACTAAACAATAAGTCATTAGGAGTCAGTAAGTACATAAGTCAGTAAGTACTGCAATAAGTCATTAGGAGTCAGTTTAATGTTATGTACCCAGAAAGTTATAATAACAATCAGTCTAACAAGATATGATCAACAGCACAACAATGGTACAGATGGTATGGTGTCACCAACCACTTTCCAGTTGTATTAAAGGCCTGCTCCACAAGAGGAACCCATACCTAGCACCATTACCGGGACCACAGACCTGTGGTGAGACAGGTCATAGGACGTAGGGGAGAACCTACCACTATTATTCTGTTAACAACCTTTTTAAAAAGCACTTGCACTATACCACCTTTATACTTTTACATTAAAAGTTATTGATTTACTTTGTACTTTGGATCATTAATCAGTGAATTTGTAACATCATGCACTGATCACCTGAAAAAGTCTAGACAGAATTATGCAATTCTCCTTATAAGAATCCTCAAATAGGACACATATTTAAATGTGTATTAAACATTTTTCGAAGAAAATTACACTTGTTAGTTCTACCAAAGTAATTTTAAAAACCTTGTAAGTATTGTAAACGTCCAATGATTACTAACTAAATATTATATTGGTGAACATCAGCAACAAATAGCATCAGGTATTTTTTTTTCTTTGAAGTGTTTTCTTCTGCTTATCTTCACAGTTGGATCATGAAAAATTTAGAAATAGTTCTTTCAAATATTTCTTGGGCTAATAATGAATAAACTAATTCATTCACTAAATTTGTTAACTTCTTAGCCATTATTTCTTTACTTATTTAAGCTACCTTTACAAGTAGAATTATGTACAGATGTGGACTAGACATCTCCTAAGATCTATTCAATTTTCTTTCTGATTTTTGAGTGGTGATATTTATATAAAATCTTGGTATGTAGATGCTTATCTGTTTTGTTCTCAAGCTTCTAAACAGTGCTTTTTAAGCAAAAATTTCTAAGAGTCCCTCTTGTTTCTATAAACTGTGGCACTTGACCAAATATATAGAGTTGGTCCTACATTCTCAATTGGCTTCTAGAGTTTCTCTAATTCCCAACTGCCTTTTTGTTTTTGTTTTTGTTTTTGTTTTTTGAGATTTACTTATACTCTTAACAGTTCAAATAAATTACTTTGTTCAACTATATAACATCTAGCCCTTAATATGGCTTTTTAGCATTAATTGTTGGGATCCAGAAGACACTGAAAGAACGACCCCTGACTCAGAGCATGCAAGCAACAAAGGGCGTTTATGCTGCAGATATCCAGCATGCTGGGACTTCCACCTTCGCAACATGGCAGCAGGCCCTAAGGGAGCCGAAGGCCCAGTTTAAAGCCAGAGAGGGGAATTCCTACCGTGACTACTTAACCTCAATTGGGATTGGCTTGTGCCCATGGCGGCTGCATGACTCTGATCAGGGCTTGGCCAGTGCCTTTCATGAAGGTGTGAAGGCTACATGACTCTTATCGGGGCTTAGGGGCTTCGCAAACCAGTCACTAAACAATCTTCCCCAGGCCAGATGTCTTGGCTGTTTCTGATTGGTTGCCCTTTTTCTGTGGTTTTTCCTGTAACTCTTAGGCCTGTTCTGTCTATGCTTAGGCCTTGCTACTTCCTAGCCAGTCGAATCATACACACCACACTCTCTGTACTGTACTACAGCCAATTTATGACAATGACCAATGAATTCAAGGTAGCAATTTTTCGTTTTAGAAACACAATTTGTAAGTACTATCAATTTAGAGAAGCTAGACTAAACAACAAAAGTACTGATCTTTTCTGTTTTTTTGGTCTCTGCTGAGGAGGATTAGAAACATACAACTACAAAATGTGTAGCACCTGTATTGTGAAAAAGTGTACTTCCAATCTAATGCTTTTATTTTAAAGCATATACAACTATTTAATTAAAAAAAAAAAAAAACAAAGCTACTATAAAGTTACTCCTAAACTTCTTCCAAGTTTTACACTGCATGTGTATGCCCTCTGGTCATAACAGCAACAAAAAAGAATATTCTAGCTGTTCTGTCTTTTTGAGATTTTACAAAGAGATAGTTTGTAAAATAATACCATCACTATATTTCCTTTCAGACTCATTTTCATTAGAGATAACACAAGTATCCTGTTGTACATAATCAACTTACAACTGACTGCAAAACGTCACTATGTTAGTACACGGTAGCTACGAGCTCTCAGAAGGGAACTACTTAAGTATTGTAGCAGGGGAGTAATTTGCTAAATTGAAATAACAGAAATGCAATAACAATTAAGGTCACTGAAGAGTAAAGGATTTGAGAAGGACATCAGTACTTGTAAAAGACTTAAAAGAAGGAGGGGGCAGGGTAGTGGGGGTGCACACCTTTAATCCCAGCATGGGAGGCAGAGGCAGGAGTTTAAGGCCAGCCTGTGCTACAGAGTAAGTTCTAGGACAGCCAAGGCTATAGAGAAACCCTGTCTAGACAAACAAAAGAGCCAAGAACTAGCAAGCTCTTTCTACTGTTACTTTGAAGCATATAAATGTCTTCTGACATAATTTATTAGCTTAGAAAGGAACACATGCTCAAATCTTATTTGGATAGAGTAACAGTACCACAATCAGATTCTAGACTAAAGCTATGTAGTAACTATTTATTTAGAGCTTATTATGTGTAATAAACACATATGAACACATAGTAACTGACTCTGCTAAAAGTCTGGCCCCTGCTTTAAAACACACTTCTCCATTAATAGAGTCTGTAATGTACATATATAATTCTAATGCAAGGAAGAGAGTGATATTATATTGGGGGTTGGTCTGGTAAATTCTGCTGAATTCTGGGCCCCAACAGCTGATTGCAGTTCAGATGAGTACATTCTCACCATACACCAGTTTTTGTTGTGTAAACTTTGCTCCTCAATTAGCTCTACTTGGTTAATAATAATAATAATAAATTCTAGACAGCCTGTAACAGGGCAGAAAAGAGGTAAGTAGGGCTTTTGTTCCTGGGTTTGGGGTCTCAGGTAAGAACCCCAAGGCCCATAAGAGTAGAGAGGGGAGAAGAGGCTAAAGAAAGGAAGATGGAGAGAGGAAGTTTGCCTGATGGAGCAGATCCAGCCCACACAGCATGGATATTGGCAAGTAATATGGGGAGGGCAACTGGGAGGTAGCCAAACTAGCTTATAAAGTTAGTTTAAATTGTACCTGCCCAGTTAATGTCCTAAAGCTGTTTAAATAAATCAACAGATCTCTGTCTCAATTATTGGGGAACTAGCCAGGTCATAGAAAAGCTCTCTAGAATTAATAAATATTCCACAACAGCAATACATGTTCTAAAGGTTATTTAAAACTGAAGGCTATAGAAGGGTAGCCAGTAGAGGCTAGATCTGGCACTGGGACTGGGGTGGTGGCAGAGAAGGCAAAATTCATATGAGAAACATCATTTAAATTATGGTTAATGAAACAACAGAAAAGGGATTGGGACACCCAGAAGACCCTAGATGATTGTTTTGAAAGATGAGGTCGCACAGGCAAAGACAAGGGATACAAACGTGTAGTGCAAGGTTAAAGCTAGAAATATTATTAGAAAAAGTGCCGTGAAGGCCTTCTCCAAGCAGTAGAGTCCCTTGCCATAGCTCACAGCCTAAGAAGCAGAAGGCCAGGCCTGCTGGGTTAACTATCATTGGTTCCCTTACGTCGGCATTTTTCATTAACAACCTGATATCCATAAATCTGAGTGTATATGGAGAGAACACTGGAACAGCAGCCATCACTAAGAGATTTATAAAACACTGACTCTACCCTTGAAGCTCTGTAACTTTACTTCAGGTAAATCACAATCTTACTATAGAATTTTATCATCTGGGAATTTAAACAGTATTAAATTAGTCTAATTATGGAGTCTATAAACTAGAAAAAAATAGTATAGAGTGCTCTGTACAAAGCTTGGTAGTCAACACAGATTCTCAACAAATGATGGAAGTAGTAATGCTTTTGTATAACAGAAAGAAAGAAGAGGACTGTTAAAAATTTCAGGATCTGAAATACTGAGCTGACATGTTTTCAAATTTCTGAGCAATCAAAATATCTACTGCTGTGTGACTTCTAGGAAGAACAGAGTACCTGTCTACTCACCCCAGATATGGCACTGGTAACAGACCAAAATATCCCACCCAAGTCCAGCTTAGTAAACTGGAATTACTTACACCAGCACAGATAAGGGGCTACTTGCAGAAGGTGTAGCCTAGAAGCCTAGATGGCTCAAAGACAGCCACATCAGCAAGAAGTTCACCCCAATACAGGTACAGATGTAGAAACCTGCATCCCTTGCTAAGGCACAGTATCTCCTCTCTCCACTAAATGTTTACTGTATAGACTGGGGGTGGGGGAGTTATTTTGAATCTTGTGAGTTTCATTTACTTTTGAGTCCTAGGAGCTTCTCTCTTCCCTTCCAGGAGTGAATGTTTCAGTTGGGAGAAAACTGCTATACATCTATATTAGCCACGTTTCACATTCATGGTAAAGCTTAACATCATAAGGCAATACCAACACAGTGGCGGGTTATTGGGTTATTAGACTGGTACTAATTCACCCTTTTCCTGCAAAAGCACTTCCTCTTACTCTAAGCCCTTTCTCTTTTCACTTTAAATACACAATGATAGAGATGTACATGTTGTTATCATTCCTAATGAGAAATTATAAAGGACTCAACCATGTACATATACATTTATTATGAAATGTGGATGTTGTGAATTCTCATATGCAATATACTCCTGCGATCTCTGTAAGTGGTTTTAAAATCTAACAGAAGTCGTTATCAGTTTTATTACAAGGTTACAAGTAATGGGAAGATAGAAAAGCCAAAATAATTTATAACTTCACATGGTAAAAAAAAAAAAAAAAAGCACAATAAAAGTATTTTCAGAATAATAATTCAGAGAAAAAAAGAACTGATCTAGACCAGCATATTTCTGGATTAGAGACTTGAGGTAAGCCAACATAGATTAAAGTACAGATGAGGAAGCTACTATGGGATATGAAGCTTCTTTTAGTTTATCCACAGCTGATAACAGCCTCTTGCAGCCAGAGAGGCACCTGATCTTTGCCAGTTTTCAGTTTAACTCTGAGAACTCTGAGAGGGTATAAATACCAGAGCCAAGAGAGAGGAGAAGACTTGAGGAGAGAGCCAGAAAAGGAAGAAGGCTGCTGTTGGTTTATCCTGCCACTACTGTGCACTGGACTGCTGGATATCCTGACCATGAAGACTGAAATTGCCCCAAAGAACCCAGTCTAAAGAGGTCTGCGTCCCCCTATCCCTTCTAACATTCTTTCTCTGCTACCTGGGGACGGGGGGGGGGGGTGAATGGGGGCGCTTGGAAGGGAAGTAGAGGCTTAAAGAACTGCAAACAAAATAAAAGTTTAAAAACTAGCACCCACAACAACTGGTAATTGAAACCTGAACCTTTTGTGTCTGAAACATATTCAACACTATTTTTATGGCTTCTTTCAAAAGAAATTCATATACGCATGTCAACAATTCCAGGATTACTTCTGTAGTACCAAACTCACAGTATTAAGCATTATATTCATATGCAAAATATCTATCCTCGTTTCATTCCACCCACATCAGGTTTGAATGAGGGTCACCAGCATCTGATGCTTCTGACTGTTCCAACAAATTATTCCCTGAAGTGCTAGGTTGACTTCACCTTCTGACTAACATTTACCTGCAGGAAATAAGACCATTTTATCTACTTCATATGGACCAACTCTGCTCAACATTTTGGCAGCCACTCATGTAATGGTATGTATGTGACAGTTGTGAGGGAATACAAACTTTGTAAGAGTATCATACTGAGTACAACATACTTTAACAAGTAAAGTACTTATAAAGTGGTAAGTATTTGGAGAATCAATTTTGGAGTGAATGGCTCAGTTATTTAAGCCAACCAAGACATCACAAATTCATTTAAAAATCACCAGTCTTTTTGCTTCTCTTTAGAGAGAATAACAAGTAGAATCTCCTGAAGCCATTTACCTCTCAAGATGTACTTCATGAAATTATTATTAGCCAAATTATTAGGAATTATAAAAATAAAAAATCTAAAACTAAAGGTCATCTTGATAATTTAAAGCACAATCTCTTAACTTAGATTGGTTAAAATTTTCCCTTACTATTTGACAGTGAAAAATGTTTCTTATTTTAGCTGTATTATTGTCAACTGAATTCACTTAGTAATAGTTAAGTATATATTTTGTGTATTTTGAGCATACAATCTTCTAAATAATTATACTTGTATTTTCATGGTAACATTTCATCTATGAAATTGTATTATTTAGCCATGTAACATCAAGGCATAATAATAAACTTGCTGATAGTATATGGCATATGAATCATATATATGCTCTTATTCTTCACCAGTGACTTTCCACTTACTAGGGAACCCACTTGGACACTGAGCTGCCATGGGCTACATCTGTGCAGGGGTTCTAGGTTATCTCCACACATGGTCTTTGTTTGGAGTACCAGTCTCAGAAAAGACCCCTGGGCCCAGATTTTTTGGTTCTGTTGCTCTCCTTGTGGAGCTTCTGTCCTCTCCAGATCTTACTATTTCCCACTTCTTTCGTAAGATTCCCTGCACTCTGTCCAAAGTTTGGCTATGCGTCTCAACATCTGCTTTGATACTCTGCAGGGTAGAGTCTTGCAGAGGCCCTCTGTGGTAGGCTCCTGTCCTGTTCCCTGTTTTCTCCCTCTTCTGATGTCCATCCTTTGTTTTTCTAAATGAGGATTGAGCATCTTACCCCAGGTTCTCCGTCTTCTTTAGCTTCTTTAGGTGTACAGATTTTAGTATGTTTATCCTATATTTTATGTCTAATATTCACTTATGAGTGAGTATATACCTTGTGTGTCTTTCTGCTTCTGGGATACCTCATTCAGGATGATCTTGTTTAGGACCTACCATTTGCCTGCAAATTTCATTGTTTTTAATTGCCAAGTAGTATTCCATTGTGTAAATGTACCACAATTTCTGTATCCATTCCTCAACTGAGGGGCATCTGGGTTGTTTCTAGCTTCTGGCTACTACAGATAAAGCTGCTATGAACATGGCTGAGGAAATGTCCTTGTTGTATACTTGAGCATCTTTTGGATATATGCCTAGGAGGGGTATAGCTGGATCCTGAGTTGCAAATAGATCCATACTTATCACCCTGCACAAAACTAAAGTTCAAGTGGATCAACATAAAACCAGATACACTAAACCTCTTAGAAGAAGAAGTGGGGAAGAGCCTTGAACTCATTGGCATAGGAGATAACTTCCTAAACAGAACATCAACAACACAGGCTCTAAGAGCAACAATCAATAAATGGGACCTCATGAAACTGAAAAGCTTCTGTAAAGCAAAGACACTGTTGTCAGAACAAAATGACAGTATACAGACTGGGAAAGGATCTTCACCAACCCTATATCTGACAGAGGGCTAATATCCAGAATATATAAAGAACTAAGTAAGTTAAACTGCAAAAAATCAAGTAATCCAAATAAAAAATGGGGAACAGAGCTAACCAGAGAATTCTCAACAGAGGAATATCGAATGGCAGAGAAACACTTAAAGAAATGCCCAACTTCCTTAGTCATCAGGGAGATGCAAATCAAAACGATCCTGAGATTTCACCTTACACCCATCAGAATGGCCAAGATCAAAAACTCAAGTGACAACACATGCTGGAGAGGATGTGGAGAAAGGGGAACCCCACTCCACTGCTGGTGGGAATGTAAACTTATACAACCACTCTGGAAATCAATCTGGCACTTTCTCAGACAATATGTTTACCTTTTAAATAAATTTAAGTGTGGCCAATATCTATACATTTAAAAACACATGAGTAACAAGAATCTGTAGCAATTATTCCTGGTAGTTATGTTTTTAGGCATATGAATATGAATTTACAATAAAAAGTCTTATATAACTATACAAGACCCTTTCATTGTTTGTGTGTGTGTGTTTACGTGCTTTTGTCTATTTCAGAAAGAAAAAGAGAGCATCTATATGCCCATGTAGGCCAAAAGAGGCCAAATCCCCTGACTGTAATTACAAGTAATGATGAGGCCCCTTTATTGTGAGTACTTGAAACTGAGAACAAATCTTCTGAAAGAATGCGAGCTGCTTCTCTTCCTCCAGACACGCCTTAAATCATTTTCCATTACTGTGTACATTAGTGCTCTGAATCACTTCTCTGGATGTTAAATTTGGGTGATATGATATATAAAAACATTCTAGCTGTGCTCAGTAAATGCTGAACTGCAGCTAAAAGAAAATTGATGTGACTTTCTTTTCTGCACAAAAGATTTATTTCAGGCCACAAAGGTATTATACCACAAAGGAAGAAATGGAGGCAGTATTCTGGACAGCAGGCTATGGTTTGTATAATTCTGAAAGCAAGACAGGTGGACCAAAAACATCCCGCATAGCTGGTGTCTGACAGTCTGCCTTATTAGGGTGAGACTTTGATCTTACCATAGCTATTAACCAGAACTAATGTACTTGGAGTGAAAATTGTAATCCTTGAAATATTTCTGGTGACAACAATAATGAGTCAGCATGCCTTTTTATTTTCATCTTACAAAAAAGAAACCTCAACAAAGAGATATAATTTTTCATGGTCTGAGGCTAAATTTGGGTTCAATTTATAACATTTTACAACAAAAAATACTGAATATATGTTGCAAAGATTTAATACTGTATAATAACATTAGCAAGTTTTCATCACATTTCTATTACAAGGAGATCTAGATATAACTCAATACAACTAAACAATACAGAAAAATAAGCCATGTGCATACACCAACTAGAAGTTGTTACTTAAAGATTGGTTTTCATATTGTGAAAAGGTTCCTAAAAAGTATTGCACTGGCTAAGAGTGCTTGTACACATTTCAAAACAGAGTTAATTTTACTATCTGGTGCTTTGTAAAAACCAAACCCAGCATAGACTTTAATTAATCAGACCAATGGTTACTTCTGTTAATTACAATACTTCAGGTCCGGTTGAACTTAAATTACAAATTGTCTTAAATTCCGTCTGTCACCTAATTTTGAAAATTCCAAAAAAAAAAAAAAAATAGATACACATCTATAAATCCAACTTTTCTTTTAAAAAAATCTATCTGTGGTAAGAAGTTTCCATAAACATTACGTGTGGGGAGGGGGTACCAGAGAGATGGTTCTGTGGGTAAGAGCACTGGTTGCTCCAATTGAAAAGAGAACCCAGATTCGTCCTCAGCACCACCACAACATGCATAACAGCAATTTCAGGGGACTGGACTCCTCTGACCTCTACATACACCAGGCATGCACATGGTGCACATACACACGTATAGAAAAACATACATATAAAGTGAAACTAAAGAAATCTTAAAAACCAGAAAGAACAAGTCACTCAAGACTCTTCAGATCAACAAAAGAATTTTTCTTGCTCAAAATAAGGACCATTCAGGAAAATTCAACTTCCTTTCAAATCTACAACTATTTCACTGAAATATCACATGGCTGCCTTTACTAGAAAAATATTTTATAAAACAATATGCCTACAAGAGCAAAACAACATTTCTAAGATATTTTGTAATCTGAATCTATTAACTTTGTTATCCAGTCATGTTTTATTAAGTCTGCTCCATTATTTGTTTTAGCCTTAAACTTTCAAATTTAACTGATCTGAACAACATTTAAAATAAAATTTAAAAAATCCAGCTGGGCACAGTGGCACACACCTGTAATCCCAACATTCAGGGAGATAGAGGCAGGTAGATCTCTGTGAGCGCAAGGCCAGCTTGGCCTACAAAATGGATCCAGGACAGACAAGGCTAGACAGAGAAACCCTATCTCAATAAACTTAAAAAAATAAATGAGAAAAAGGCATGATAAACAGTGGCTTGTAATTACCAAAAAGATCGATAACTCTCATTTAAGAATATAATAAATAGGGGTGGAGAGATGGCTCTGAGGTTAAGAGCACTGGCTGCTCGTCCAGAGGTCCTGAGTTCAATTCCCAGCAACCAGCAACCACAGGGTAGCTCATAACCATAATGAGATCTGGTACCCTCTTCTGGTGTGTAAGCACACATGCAGCCAGAACAATGTGTGTGTGTGTGTGTGTGTGTGTATACATATCTTTAAAAACATAATAAATAGACATCAAAAATTCTACTAGATTTTCCACCTAGCTACATACCTAGAACAGAGGCGATTTTCAATTAATAGCAAATTCCTATCTTTACCATAAAGAAAACAACAGCGGACTGTGGCAACGGCTCAGCTGGTAAAGTGCTTGCTGCACAAGCCCTGAGGACCAGGGTTAGATCCTAGTACTCACACGGAAGCCAGCCATGACAGTGCACCTGCAATCACAGAGGCAGGGACAGACAGTCCAGCCAATCGGCATGCTCAGAACAGACTAGCTGCTTCGCTAGTGACCGTGATTGTAGCTCACAAACTAAGATGGAGACTGAAATAGGAAGATACCCAAGTTAAGCCCAGGCCTCTGCACACATGTGTACAGCTGTTACAGATGTGCAGTCACACATGAATCCAACATTAATACATTAAAACACAGTAGTCTCCTTACTTTCCAACTTGTAGTCTTGTTGCTCGTTATAAAACTACTCAGTAGCACTATCATTAAAACGTGATGTATGTAGTCTAAATGTATTTCGCATGTTCTCACAATTTCTTTTTTTAACCAAAAAATTAAATAGTTTATAATTTTAATACAAGGTAATTAGGATTTGATGGAATTCATTTGTACAATGATGACCAAGTGCTAAAATTCTCTATCCTACCCTTCACATTTTTCCGCAAAATAATTTATGAACAAGTATGAATAGGGGTACAATTAAGATAATTTTCCATTCAGCAAGACAAAACAAAACAAAACATGTTTTGCTTATACCGGAGAAACACACTCTGAAATGCATAATCTGGAAATCATAGCTAACTTACCCACTCTATATATTTGCATGAAATTTCTTTTCTTTTTCTGTTTGTTTGGTTGGTTGGTTGGTTGGTTTTCAAGACAGGGTTTCTCTGTGTTAACAGCCCTGGCTGTCCTTGAAATTGCTTTGCAAACCAGTCTGGTCTTGAACTCACAGAGATCCTCCTGCCTCTTCCTCCTGAGTACTTGGACTAAAGGCATGCCTGGCACAAGAGATTTCTTATCTTTCATTTAATGTTTCCAGGTCCTGCATTGAGTTTCCTTCATTGGCTTCCCTAGATGATAGGCTATGAGCCAAATAAGCCACTTCCTCCCCACGTTGCTCTCAGTGTGTATTTTATCACAGCAACAGAAAGCAAACAGGAATCATATACAATGAGAAGAACTACTACGATGTGTGTCTTTGAATCAGAGTAACCAGAGAGGTTAGGTAATTAGTAATGAGCCACGGAAGAGGATGGAATCTTCCAAGAAAGAAGAAACAGACTATAGCATTAAAAGAGATAAAGGAGAAACTAGAATAAAATGAAATGCGGAAATGAATGGGAGAGCAGAAAAAAGAAGGGAATATGGAGAGAGACAACTAACACTAATGACACTTTGAAAAGCTACATGGAAACCTACTACCGTAGAAGCCTCCTGAAATATATATGTATATAATAATAACTTAAATGGGACACCATATAGTGAAGGAGACAATCCCCCAAGTAGACATCTTGTACCACCAAGTAAAACCTCCAGTGGCAAGAATCGGTTAGATCATGTTGACTCACTGGCCAAAGGACCCTCAGAGAGCACCCCACCACTACACACATCTCCACAAATATCCAGACATCTGACAGAATACTGGTGTCTAGCATACAGATAACTCAAAATTTAAACACCAAAAAGGAAAAAAACCACCCAATTTTAAAAATGGGCTACAAAACTAAACAGCTGGTTTGCAAAGGAAAATGATAAAAATGACTAGGAAACACTTTTAGACATGTTCAACATCTTTAGGAAAATCCAGCTTAACACTTGAAGATTACAGCCTAGCCAGAGTGATCATCAGTAACAGATGACAACACATGCTGTAAAATTCCTAAAATGCACACACAGAGACAGACAAGCGGGCAGCCAGGCAGGCGCGCACAAGCACACAGATACACACTCACAGACACACACACACAAGAAATAACACTACCATATGACTCAGCTATATCACCTACAGGCATACACCCAAAGACTCTATATCACACTCCAGAGACACATGTATGTCCACGCTCAATGCTGCTTTAGTCACAGCCCTGGAAAACGAAAGCACGCTGCCGATTTACTAACTGACAAAGGACTAATGAAAAATCAGGGATACACACAAAGTTAAATTTTATTCAGCTCTCAAGATAAACAAAATCTGCAGGGAAATGGATAAAACTCATAAAAACCACAGTGATGTGACCCCAAATACCACATGTTCTCTTACATACTTGGACCCTAACTTTGACTCTTTTGCTTGTTTAAACTGGAGATCTCTGGAAGCCAGGAAATAAGGAAGGAGACATCTGGGGTAAAGGCATCTTCAAGGGGAGGAGGGTAACAGAATACAGGTAAAAGTCAAGTTGAAAGGGGAGTAATAAGAATGGAAAGGGTTGTACTGAGAGGAGGGTGGGGAGTTGCGGAGACAGAAGGCAAGAGTAAAAAGATTATCCATAGGGAGAGTATGTGAAAAAGACACATGGAAACCTATTGTCTTGAAAGCAATTACTAAATAAAAACTAAAGAGAAAGCGAAGGGTATTACCTTGCATAGCTAGATAATGCAGCTCCTAGAAGCAGTGGGCTATCAAAGCTAAAACCCAGTAACAAATTCCCAGTCCCAGAGGTGGACTACTTCCTATAGGAGTTGTGATCAGGGAGGCCTCCAAAGCATGACAAACTCTTGTCAGTCCAATTGGTTGGCCATCAAGAGTAGAGGATGAGACCTTATTGCTGAAGACACCATATAATCTAGTCGTAAGACATACAAAAAACAAGCTGGAAATTCCCTCCCTGCTACCTAGCATCCAAAAAGCTACAGAAGGTACTATACCAATTGCTGGGGAAGAAAAGCCACCAATGATGTTACAGAGCTACAAAGTCTACGAACCAAAAACTCAACTTGCTAGGTAAAATGTACTGAGCTGCTCAGTAGTGGCATGGCCATTGTGGGGCCAACACTAAGGTCTGTTC
Organism: Psammomys obesus; assembly: GCF_907164565.1. Lineage (NCBI taxonomy): Eukaryota > Metazoa > Chordata > Mammalia > Rodentia > Muridae > Psammomys > Psammomys obesus. The sequence goes on from NW_026596039.1 coordinate 14,817,633, forward strand.
GTAGGGAGGACACACATGCCTATAACAGCAAGGACAGCTGTGAGCACAAAGATCCAGGGAAACCAGGAATGTTAAACATACAGGAGCCTCTTCTCAATACTTGTTTTCCTGCCCAAAAGGCTGGGAGTAGATTTCGTTAGCAACCTGGTAACCTTTTGCTTTCTGTAGAAGCAGACTTCCCCTACCTTTTGCTATAAAGGCAGACTCACTCAATTTTCCCAGAATGATTATCCAACACTCTTCCCTCCCTATATTATTACCCATCCTTTAGTATGTGCCTTGTGGCCTGCTGACCTCTATGCCATCAGTCGGAGATCACATTAGATCTCAGGTCTTTTAGCTATAGAACCCACCCCCATGGTCACATATATTTTGAAAAATAGTTTCTATGTAGTTACACCTTAAGCTTTATTATGTCCCTGGAATTGGAATGATTATGGAAATTGTTGTTTCCTGGAGAGTCTTTATCAAAGTCTACTATGTTTTAAATATGCTGACAATGAACCACCTGGCATTAGACTCCCAGAAGTCTGATCCAGGTTGGCAATTCAATTTGAACCAGGTTTTCATGTCCTACCACTGGCCCAGAAAAAAACAGTACATATAGCATTGAATTCTTTCCTGTAGAATACTTTAGTACAATAATATCAAAATACATTTTTCCATCATTTTAAAAAAATATTAACAGAAATAAAACCCAAAAGTTAACAGGAGGAAACACTTGTGAATCTAACCAAACATCCATCAGTGAAAAACAATTAAAATTTAAATACATAATGATTTAACATTACATTTCTAATTAACCTTGCAATTGAGGACTAACTTCTTACATTGTAGACATCGCCATGAAATTATTATGACGTTTCAGTCTTTCTTCACAACATGGGATCAAGCATAAGCTTAATTGCTGAACTTCCTGTGGCCCAATTTCTACTGACGTGGCACTGCTCACTCCGTTTTAACTACTGCTCCTCCTCTGGGTGATAAACGGAATTGTACATGAATGGTATTGACAGAATTTAGGGAATCTCTTTGAAGCATGGGAAGTTGGTGTTTCCTCTTGGAATTCTTGGTTTCATTAATAAAATGATTTAAGAATGGAGTCAAATGGAAACTGAAGGACAGTGTATTTGATTTTAAGAAATCCCCCAGGGCAGGCAATGTGTAAATCTCAGCAGCTGCCCAGAGGAGGAGAAAAGGAGAGAAAGGGAAGTGGGGAAGCCATGTTGTTTGAGTTAAACTGGCACAGAAGTCAGCGACATGGCAACAGGCAGGGGCTTTAGAGAAAGATCAAAGACTTCATAAAGGGATGAAGAAAAAGAAAAGTTACATTTTTCTGAGTAATTCAGAAAAGATGGCAGACTTTTAAACCAGCAGAGCTGTGCTCTTAAAGAGACTCTGTTAGAGGCAGGTCCTCTGAGAAGGAAAAATGCACCGTCTTATTAAAAGACTAAATATTTTTCTTCTTTTTAGCCTAGTTTAAAATCAATCTGTCATCCTGGGAGTGGTCCGTTAGCCAGGTGATTACCCTGATCCAACTGGATATTAGGTCTCTACCCAGGCCAGAGATTCTATTCATGTGACAAGGTTTTCCTTGTGGACTTATCACTGCCACTCTAAAATTGAGACGCGTGGAATTCAGTTATCTCTTAAAATCAGAGGCTGGGGGTGGAGGTGATATCAAGCAAACATCACTTCATGGAGGCTTATACAAAACAAACACGGCTTCAAAGAATACTTCAGAAATTTGGACAGAAACTTTTTTTTGCTTCGATTTATGTAGTGCTAGGAATCAAATCCATGACCTCACCCAAAAAAGCAAACACTACCATTGAGCTACAACCTGACTCTGAACTCATTGTTTATTCTAGTATATAGAGAATCGGATGTTTTTGTTATAATTTTCTTTCCTTCCCATAATTTACGGTAAATATGCCTGATGCCTAACTCTCTGCCAGGAAGTAAAAGCAGTTTCTTAAAAAATAAATATTTACAGCTAGAAATTAAAGCACTTGTTGTAGATAAGATCAGTTTGATCTTGAAGGATGGTCTACCACAAGATAAAACATTTCAAAACACCATAAAACAAACAAACAAGCAAACGCCTTAGGGCTGGCAAGATGGCTCCGTGGGGAAAGGCACCTGTCACTGAGCCTGCAACTCCAGTTCAATCCATAGGACCCACACACTAGGAAAAAACTATCACAGGTTGTCCTCTAAGCCACACCACACCTAACACATACATAAGTTTAACTTTTAAAAGGTCAACTTACATTGCTGAATTGCAAGGATTAACACAATCCAAACAATAATCCTATTGGAAATGAAAGAGCAGGAAAGGGAAAAAAGGTTGGCAGGGGGACAATAAGCTTATTTTATACTGTTTATATTTTTAGACTGTTTTCAATCATGTACAAGGCTTGTCACACAGGTGTAGTCATTTCTAATTTACATCGAATGCATCCAAGTCACCAAACTGATTCATAACAAAAACTTGCACACAGCCAATTATCCTATTGAAGGCAATCATAAAGCTTAAGAGCCATTTCCCATCTTGAAGGGAAGGGAAAAACTCCCACTAAACTACACAGTCACATGGAGCTTTCTGAACATAAAAATAAAAATTCCTGAATCTTTTTGTTGCTGCAAAATTTTGTGTTCACAAAGCATGTGGTATACTGAGAGTACTGAAGAGTACTTCAAAGGTGCCTAAGGAGAGTTGTAAACAGTTCATTCACTATGACTAAGTTAAAAAGAAAGCAAAAATAGCACATAAGACTACATCTAAAAATAAAGACTAATGATAAAAATAATATTTTTCTGATGTGATAGTCATTAAACAAAACTATACAAATATTATTTTAAATAAAAGAAAAATACAAGGATATAATTAGAACAATTCTATAAGAGCATTAAAAAAAACCTCCCAGAAATATACCTGGAAAATAGCTAGTTTTAGGTCCTTAAAATTTTGGTTCTATATCCGTCTGGCTTCTAGGCAGATCTCTAAAAATAGACTAGTTAGGAAATCACATTCTGTTAGTAGCACATATTTTACTGACTGGTGAGGGAAAAGAGGTTTGAAATCTGTGGATTCACCTGATACATAACCTGTAAAACTCATCTGATGAGGGGGAAAACAACTCCCAGATATGATATGGTGATAACAGAAATGTACCTATAAAAGACCCCCATCACCCCTCCCCCCAAAACACAAGAAAAATAAAACCGACTCCTTAATAATGAAGTAATCAAACTATTAAATGGATATCAGAAATATACACCTATTTTGTGTTGTTACAGCTTGGATCTGAGTGTTCTCCATAGTCTCATACGTAACAGCTTGCTTTTCCAGCCTGTGGTACTATTGCTGAGAGGTAATACCTAGGAGACAGCAGTTAGGTCCACTGGGACATGCCTTTGAAAGGATATAAAGAAAGAAAAAAGAAAAAGAAGGAAAAAAGGATATAAAGACTGAATCCATTCTTTTCTTTCACTGCTTCCCAGCTCCTATGAGGCAGTCTCCTCTGTCAGCTTTATTTATTCACTTTACATCCTAATCAAAGCCTCCCTCCTGTCCTCCCAATTACACATATATACCCCTCCTCCTTCCTGCCCTCTCCTTCTCTTCAGAGAAGGGGAGATCACCCGTGGGTACCAACCCATCCTGGCACATTAAGTTGCTGCAGGACTCGGAGCATCCTCTATCACTGAGGCCAGACACAGCAGCCCAGTTAGGGGAACAGGATCCAAAGGCAGGCAACAGAGTCAGAGAAAGCCTCTGCTCCAGTTGCTGAAGGACATGAAGAGCACACTGCTGCTCTGCTACATGTTCACAGGGCCTAGGACCAGTCCACGCATGCTCTTTGATTGGTGGTTTAGTCTCTGTAAGGTCCTATGGGCCCAGGTTAGTTGACGCTGTAGGTCTTAAGTAGTCCTTGACCCCTCCGGCTCCCTCAATCATTCCCCAACTCTTACATATGACTCCCTGAGCTCTGTCTAATGTTTGGCCGTGGGTCTCTGCATCTGTTTCCAAGAGCTGCTGGGTGAGGCTTATTAGAGAAGTTACACTACGTTCCTGCTACAAGCCTAGCAAAATGACATTAACAGTGTCAGGGTTCTCTCCCATGAGATGGCTCACAAGTAGAGCCAGTCTTTGGTTGGCATTCCCTCAATCCTCGCTCCATCCTTGTCCCTGAACACCTTGTAGGAAGGACAAATTTTGGGTCGAAGGTTTTGTGGGTGTGTTGGTATTCTTACCCCTACACTAGAAGTCCTGCCTGGCTACAGTAGGTGGCCACTTCAGATTCTATATCCCCCGCTTCTAGGAGTTTCAGCTAGGGTGCTGCCCATAGACATCCTGGGGCCTCCCCTATCCCAGGTCTCTGGCAAATCCCAGAAATGGCCCCAATTCAGATTTTGATTTCTATCTCTCTCCCCGAGTCCTCTCTCCTCTCCCCTGCTCTCCCTGCTCCTAATCTCCATCTCTGCTCCCCTCCCCATCCCTTCTCCATCTACCTCCAATGCCAATTTTATTTCCCTTTCTGAGTGAGCTTCCTCCCTAGCGCCCTCATTGTTACTTAGCTTCTTCGGGACTGTGAATTATAGCGCGTTTATCCTGGCTAAAATCCGCTTACAAGTGAGTACACGCCATGTGCATCTTTCTGGGTCTGGGTGACCTCACTCAGGATGATATTTTCCAGTTCCATCCATTTGCCTGCAAATTGCATGATTTCCTTGTTTTTAATAGCTGAGTAGTATTCCATTGTGTAAATATATCACACCTTCTTTCCAGTTTCTGGCTATTACGAATAAAGCTGCTATGAACATAGTTGAGCAAATGTCCTTGTATGGTGGAACATCTTTTGGCTATATGCCCAGGAGTGCTGTAGCTGGGTCTTGAGGTAGTATTTAACAGAGGCTCTGCTATCTCTGTGCACAAAACTTGGAGACCACATAAATGTTGAGAGTATTATGTGATCCAGAGCATGTAACGGTTTTCAGCTGTGCTAAGGCAGTTAGTTGCCTGAGGCCAGTAACATATGGATCATACATAAGAAAATAAAGAAAACAAGTACAATCTGGAAATTCATTTGGCCTCTCCAATCTGAATGTCCACCTTTAATTCCTACTAAGAGAACTGTAAAGCATAGCAAAGGGTGGCAATGAGAAGCCAAAGTGTCTCAGGAGGGGTTGGAGGATGGTGCGGGCTGCTACTCCAGCTAAAAGTCTAGCAGGGTGCTCCCTGTGTTTTCTCTGTAGAAACAGAAACCCTCCTTTCCTGCAGCTGTTCTCCTGGACACCTACTCATTTGTTCTGAAATGGTGCGGGCACTACTCTGCATCTGCACACACTCCTCAGCAGCTGCAAGGCAAACCTGGTGAGATACAATGAACTGGAACAATAACTCTTGCTGAGACCCTTCTGAGTTTACAACCCCCAAAGGAGGTCTTCCCTAATGACAAGAAAAGGATCAGAAGGAGTTTTAAAAACAGGATTAGAACTATCCACAATCTTTTAAACACTTATGACCTACTAGTCCCTCTGGTTTCTACAAGAATCTGCACTTTGAAATAATGATTCACTATGTTATAGGCAGAGACAAAAGCCTAAAATACAAAAAGGCTAATTTTAAATAGGGCCTTAGAAAACAGCTGTGTCAATAGACAAAAGGCATATCTGGAAGAAAAAAAAAATCAGCTGTTTTTTTTTTTTTTTCTTTAAAACAGAATCAAGATTTTCCAGGGAAGCCACACACAACCCTGTAAGCAGGTCAGCCTCTGTAGATCTTCACCTTTTTTTCTTTTTTCCTACAAATCAAATTCCCAGTATCACTCCCAACTCCACAGTAGTTCACCACCTACAAGCACTTCTATCTCTATACCCCAATCTCTGGCAAATCATACACATGTTCTCCAACCTTCCTTCCTACTCATCCCATTGTCCCAGGCCCCAAGTCCAGTAATCATTTTCTGGAGAACCCTGCCAGAGAAGCAAGTAGGCTAGGAAAGCAGGTAGGAGAGCATTAGATTTATTTTCACTCTCCATCCTCTCCTCCAAATCCAACCCCCAGTCGCATCCCCAGCTCTTTAGCAGGCTACCTGCTGTGGCCTCTCCTCACTCTCTATTCCCATTCCCAAAGGAGTAAGCAAATCCTGGAACACATTGCTGTCTTTGCTCCTGTGAACCTCCTAACCGCAGCCCCCAGCCCCATTCCTAAATGTCAGTTCCCAGTGCCTAGAAACACATTTTACCTGGAACCCTCAGGGGCCACACCTGGCAGGACACCAGAAGCATTCCCTACCAGGTACCACGCAGCCATCACCCTCTCTTGAAAAACGAGAAAGGGCAACAGAAGGCCCCCAAAACCAAAAACTAAAACAAACAAGCAACAAAACAAACAACAACAAAAAACAAACCCACCTCTTTTTACCTAAATATACCAATGTAATTGTTTAAGTTTAGTGCATTGCCTCATTGATTCTCCCAAACAGTGCCATGAAACGGGTACTAGCACCATTACTCCACGTGGAAGCAGGGACATGGGGTCTTTCAAAATGTGCAGGAGTTCAAAGTCAGCCAGTCTAGTTCTAGCGATACCCGCCCCTGCAACCTCTTAGCTCTTCTGGAACAAAAGAATTCAGCGGAAGGACTCAAATACTTCATTAAGTCAGACTCTGTAGCTGTGGCACTGTATTTCTTATACACTTGTCAGTTTAGCTACTAAAAAGACAAAACTATCCTCAAGCATCTTCAAACACTTTAGTGTTCCTACTCTCCAAGTAACTGTCATGCTAACAGACAGCTCTCTGATAGAGAACATTCTCAATGTAATTATCAACAAAATCTTAAGCTTTTGAGTACATACATCCTTTAACACTGTCTCATTCAAAGTCCCAGTAGGGGCAAAAAGCCCTTATTCCAATAAGAATGGAATATGAAAGGGGGGAGGTAGCATGCACATCATTCTCAAGCTCATTTCATTACTCCACAATTCATAATGAGATTCTTTCTACTTTTCACCTTCATTAATATAGCGATTTCCACTTATACCCCTTCATCTTATATGAATTACTGATTTCACTGTATATTTTGTCTTTGCTATAAAATGCCCTAAGATTTTTTCTGTTTTTCGAAAGATTATCATGGGAAGTCATGATGCCTACTTAATAGAATACGTCTCCTTCAGGTCTAGTAAGCACAGCTACTATAGGTGACAAGTAAGCGCTCGAGAGCCACAGGAATTAAGCAAATTTAACTCCCTGACCTGTCTAGAGGGCTGATACAGTACTATTGCAACTTACTTGGGATCGGTGCTACACAACCTGGATTTGGATAAAACTAAAGCACATCTAAACTTTCTTACAAGGCAGCTGTATATTTTGAACTAATCTCATGAAAGATGTCTGGGTTAAACAAAATGCACAGGAAATGAATGCATCAAATGTGTCTAAGTTTTATTCTTGGGGGGCATAGAGAGCAATCATTTAACTTCTTAGGTAGCATGTTTATGAAAGGAATTCAAGATTCTTTATGGTGGGGCAGGGGAATGATTCAGAGCGCAAAAGAAGTTGTTCAAAGTACAATATGCTTAGAAAAATAAAAGCTTTCTGGGAAGGAACATCAGTATAATGTCATAGAACAAAAGTAATCATAAACTAGGGAGAAGACCCATCCTACAGTAAATATTCCTCTGTAAAGGGGTCTCCTATGGTCAGCAGGGTTTCTTAGCAACAAAAACACAACTATGAACTATCAGGTATAATGAATCTGAAGATGTGAAGTTGACAGGAGAATGAAAGGGAAGTTCTAACTTTTATTCTTGAATTCTTGTAGAGATCGAGACAATCATTCTTTAAAAATATGCTATTCAGGAACAAAATGTCAAATTTTCCTAAAATCTGACCTCTAGACAATAAGCCATTCTCTCTAATTGTTCTTACAATATACAAAAGCCCTTTAATAAAAATGTTACTTATTCCAAATTTAAGCATCAAAAAAAAAAATGTTAATACAAAATATCAATGCTAAAACTTTTGCTAACTCTCCAACAAATCATGAGAGAATTGTAAAGCACTGTGCATTTAGGATGATTTAACTATGAATTATGTTCATGATGTTTATCTTATAAAGAATTTTTTAAAGATTTCATTTCAGTCATCCATCTGAGCTGTAGCTCTTATTTGCAAGTCAAAGCATAGCCCAGGTTTAATAAAGACATTCTTTTAAGTTTTTATAAGGCATTATACTATGAGAGAAAAAAAATGGGAGGAATGGGAAAATGAAAATGAATGGGAATGACAATGGCTGCCAAGAGAAAGAAAAGTGGGAGGAAAGGGACTCATACATATTAGCATCTATATTTAAGAAAAGATTTGGATTGTCATTAAAAAGATGACAGTTAGAAATATTGCTAATATTTCATTAAATTCACACAGATACAAACACACACAGAGGGAGACCAAGTACCACTGTAGTGAAAGTTTTTGTTTCTTTCATGTGTTTTTTTGTTTTGGTCCCAAATGTGGGATGTGAAAGTGTTTTTATTTCATTATCAATTGGAAAACAAAATCGGGAGAGAGCACATGGTCTTGGTCAGCTAAAAACAGACACATGAGAGGGCATGTGATGTTTTGCTGGAAGCTGTCTCATGTGAACTCTGAGAGGGGATAAACAGAAGCCTACGAACATGAAGACAATACTCTCTGCATTGCTACTCCTTGTAAGGTGCATATCACTTTGCTGGTCTTCGTTTTTCTGCACTTCACTTCTTGGAGAGAAATGCTCCAGAGCAGAGAAGTTCTTATGGCACTCCTGTGGAGTCTTGTTGCTTTGGCTGACTCATTCTAACTTGATTCAGTGGTGTCTTACTGTTTCTGCTGAATCGTGTGTGTCACTGCTGTTGATTTGTGTTGCTCTTTGGTGTTAGCTATTTGACTGGACTACTGGTATTCAGACAACAAGAAAGAGTGGACTTGTCCCAAGGAACTACGTTTAAAAATGTCCACAACCCCCTTTTCCTAATCACCTTCTTTCTCCCCTACCTCTGGTCAGTGGGTTGGGAGAGAGGTAGAAGCATTTAAGGACCCTAAATAAAGTAGGTTTTTGGAAAATCTAAGACTACATATCACAATTAACTCAGTTCTTCTAAAAGAAACACAATCGTAATAGTGTCAGGAATAACAGAAGTCAGCTGAGAAGCGAGTACACTGAAGCAAAATAGACTTGTTTGCTATCAAAACAAGTCTGTTTTAGAAACCAAAGCCTTCTAAACTCAAGGAGAATATCATCTCATCATGTTCACAGTTTTATAAAACTCAACATAATTTTTACATGCTACATCTCTACTTTTTTACCCCTACACTAACTTCTAAGAGTGCTGATTTTAAAGGAATGAGGGATGTTATGTATTTCATTCTTACTCCTCTATTTGTTTTCATCTCAATAAGCCCAACAGTGAAGAAATGGCTTGTTCCACGGGCAATGAAATAGGACACAATCGTCTTAAAGAATATTCAGTGCAAATAACTACTTAATGAATAAATCATTTATATGAACTTAAGTTGGCTTTGATTGCAATTAGTCACCAATCTCTTTTATTCATTTGTGATTTACCTTGTTGATATAACATTATACTAGTATTCTGTATCCACAGAAAACATTTGACAAGATGAGTTTCAAAGAACACAGAGTACAAACGAATGAATCAAAATAACCCAAAAGTGATTGTAATATCATAATGTCATTTTGGTAAATTACTGCTAACATGACAACCCCTCATGAACTTAAGATTATCAGTCCTACATGAAAACTTTTGATATACCTACAAGAGGGAGACATCCATGCAACCAACGCACTTCTTTGTTTTAATAACTTAAAAGACTGGTAAGGACGAAACTGATGAAACAAAAGTTGCAATTCATTCTAAGTTCTAGAAAAGTAGAGGAAAGGGCTATTTTCTTTCCTCTGTGCTACTATGACAAGAAAAGAGAGTACTAGAAAAAAATGAATGGAATATAATAAGACATTATATCAAAAGTCCCATCTTCTAACAACAGAAGCTTGTGTGTTTTGGACTTCTAAGCCCCACAGAGATCAAGGTGAGTGTTTGTACAGGTTAAATTAGAGTTATACAACTAAGTTGATACTAAAACCTGTGTTTGCCCAGGCTCCCATTTATTCTCCACAGTATTGTTTGTATGGCACTTTATGGTACCCTAAATAAAAATGGGAATTAACCACAGTGTGTAAAATCTTTTCTATGGGGTGGAAGCTTGCTCCAGCTTACAAAGACTGCCTAAAGGTAAATTTCTGTCTGTGTGCAGTAACAGCATTTCCTTTCCTCAGCCCTTTGCATCTCATTGGGTTTTACTCTTCTTTCTCCAAAGTTATACCTTCTAATAGACAATTCCCTGTAATTCTGAAATTATTGCTTTTCACAATAAAATCAAGTAAATTAAACAAACACTGTTTCCTTCACTGAAACACTGAACACTTCCTATTTGCTGGGTATCAGCCTATGGGCATAGACAGACCGAACAGAGGTTCCCATGATAGTGCAAGTAAGTCAAACAACAACACCAGGGCATTTTCGGGTAAGGATAAATAGAAAGAAGGAAAAGAAAATTAGGTTAAAAATTCAGGGGAGGAAAAGGTCAGTATTTCATTAGGAGGTGATTAGGAAAGACTCGCTAGTAAAGTAGCATTCTTAGCAGAAATCCAGATTTAGGAAGTGTTCACATAGCAACCTGGCAGTACACCAGGGCAAGGGCCAGATCAGCTTGTTGTTCATGAGAAATAATCACAAAACCTGAAGTTAAGGTATATTAATCGGCAAAACAGAGGAATCTGAACTATACAGAACTTTGCAGCTATTACTATGATTAAGTTGAGGAAGCCCTTTGTTAGGATGTAAACAGAAGGATAATATAGTGTAACTTATAATTGTTTGTTCTCACTTCTATATTAAAGGAAGAGAAAAGAGAGTTCTATGAATAGACTAGAAGGTTCTTAAAAATTAAAGGCCTATGTTTAAAGATGATGGTGACTTGGAACACAGTGAATAGCAATAAAGACATTGAAAATTGGACGGTGTACATAAATTTTAATGTTTTATTTTTAGATAATTTTAATAATTTGCAGATATGTAATTACCATACACCAAGTGCCTTTCTTATGGCTAATATTTTATGGCATATTTAGCATAGTATATTACTATTAACTAATAATAACTTCAGACTTATATCTGAGCTATATCAAATTTCTAATTTTTAAGGTAAAATGAATAGCACTTACTGAAATAAGCTCTGATAGAGTATCAAAGAGAGAAGTCAACAGTATTTCTAAGATTCCTGTTCAGCTAATGAAAGGCTAGATGTATCATTTCCTGGGATAACAAAGATCATGGCAATAACATATTTGGGGCACAAAGATATGACACTTGTGTTTAGATATATTGAGATTCTCACTAAAAACCAAAACAGAGATGTCAAATAGGCAACTGGCTATATGAATACAGTTTTCAAAGGAGTCCAGCCAGATGTGTCCAACATGTGCACCATAAGCCACAGAGACCCTATGGGAGCTATAATTTTAGTTCAACACATTCAGTGCCATGTCACAGTACTAAAATGCCCATTAGATAAGTACTTATTGGTTTGAATGATTTACTAAAATAGAATTACAAGGATCTGACACAATAACATAAGCATACAAACACTGAATATGACTTCCATTTTTCTAAACAGGGAAAAATAATGACAGGATTTTTTAAATTTTAGCTTTCTAATTATATACATATTAATATGTCCACACTCTACCAGAATTCTCTATTGTCAAAATGCCTGTAAAAATATTTTAACAGGTTTAGCACATTTCATAAAAAGCATAATTTTAGAATAAGATAACTACCAAACTTTTCTTAATAAAAAAAATCTTTTGGCAAAATTTCAGAATATCAAACAAGAATAAAACTGAAATTTTTGTGATCTGTAAATACATTTAAACACACATTTTTTTTTCCATTCTTCTTTTTTATATTGATGATCCACAGTCTGTTCAGACTGAAATTTAGGGTAGTGTTTATACATGAAGTGACCTTCAGTAGGGTAGCAGACCCCCAAAATAAATGCTAATAAAAACTTTCTCAATAAAAATACGTGATAAAATATGTCAAACAGGAAGGTTCAAGAACATTAAACATAGGTTATTCTAAAAATTCCTTTGACATTTAAATATTAGTATTTTCATATTTGAACATTAAACAATAGAAGAAAAATGTTTTCCCAATTCAGCTCATTCACTGGGAGGAACTGAACTGGGAAAGAATTTTTCACTGTTTAATGTTCACATGTTCATAAAGTTCAAGAAACCATTATGCTCCTGGGTATATACCCCAAGAAATCATGGTCAACATACAATAGAGATAATTGTGTAATGCATGTTTATTTAAGCACTATTTTTAACAGCCAAGTTACAGAATTAAATTAAGTATCCGTTAATAAATGACTAGGTAAAGAAAGCGTGATAGAAGTAGCGAAATTTTATACATCCACAAAAGTATGAAATTATGCCAGGTATAAAAATGAATGAAACTGGAGATCATGTTAAGTGAGGTAAGCCAGGCTCATAAAGGCAAATTTCCTTCATTATACTGTGAGTTCCTCAAAACAGGTTTAATGCTACCTTGCCATTACCAGAAACTAACACATCTTAGGCACTTCAAGACCTACAGAATAAAAAGATGAATCCTATTAGGATCATCCCACTTCTTGGCACCTAGTAACCTCTATTAGTCATCAAAGTATTTAGCTTTGTCTCCTGTCATCTCTTGCATGGCAGTAAAATTTGATATATTCTATATTCTCAAAAATATTGTATTCTCCAAAAATCCTTAGAAAGTCAAATAAATGCTCTAACTGTGATAATTATAGTTTTCTTCTGCATTCTAACTGCTGTTGAAAATGCTATATAAAATATGCCTGCAAATGTTACACAGAATGGGTTGAAAGAACATAGAAGTGATGATGAATAGTTTATTATCTAGAAGAAAAGAAAAATATTGGAATTGTAAACCTGAAAGGAAGGCTACAAGACCTCTATCTAATCTAGAACACCCTAGCCATAGCAGTTATGAGATTTAGTCCATGCCATAGTGACCTTTTGCCAGCACCAAAAACAGAGACCAGAATCTTAGACCATTAGATCCACTAGGTTAGCATCAGTTTTACATAAACTACCAAGAGTATTTTCCCAGTGTATTTACTCTCAGGGCTTTCTTTTTCCTCTAACGATGAGCTGACCATACAAGATTCACATATTCTCAACACGGAAAGGTCAAAATGTGATTGTTCTTGTATTTTCCAAAACGTTGAGCAATTTTTTCTCATTGCTTATATTGGTTTTGCATGCTGTTTTAAAGTTTGCAGCATAAGAATACGAGATGCTGGCCTGCATGCAATCAAGTACTGTGAGACACAACTAGAACTGGAGATGCTGAGCTTTAACTGATGCAAGAGAGTGTACCTACCTTCACAGAGAGTAACTGCTATGGAAGCCTAAGCCTAACCAAAATGGGCTTCTCACCTCAGGACTTTAAAGTGCCTCAGGTTATAAGGTAAAGAATGTACAAAGAAGAAAACTTGGACTTAGATCTCTGGCTTTTAGTGGGGTAGGTTGTAGTACCTTAATTGTATACATGCATGCTGCATAGGTGCATGCTAACAAACCTTCCACCCAAATATTAGATGGGAGAGAAAAAGGAAGGAAGGTGCTGAATGTCTGTAGCTGAAGCACCTTTAAGCTATTTAGTGACAACACATTCCAGCGTTGATTTTGGGTATCTGAGACCAAGTTTAACTTAAAGGACACATATAATACTGCTGATAGTAATAATACAAAATTTTAAAACGGATTCACAGCTTACTACATAGATGTATAATCCTCATGAGAGCTCTGGAAGGCTGACAATGCAGGCTACATCACTGCTGCTGTAGAAGAGGAAACTAGAGTTCAGAAGATATATCCTAGGCCACAAGCTTACAGGCCAGAAATGAACTTCCAAACCGCTTGCTCTTCTGAGAGCAACTTAGGAGCCTGGCAGTTATTGATTAAGAGAGACCCATAACCTATCACCTGATGATTACAATGGAGAAGAACTCACACTGTGGGCATTCTAATCCATTCTGATGTTTCCCCTTTTGCTTAGAGAATATTTGCTCCTCTTTCATTCTGTTTTTCCAAAGGAGCACTACAAAACATCAAGTAGCAGCTGTATGGACAAAAGCAAAAAATTTAGGGGAAGGTGGACTTTTGGAAACAAAGGGTCAATAGTAGTTATGTTTACAGTGTAGACACCAATGCTTCTTAAAAAATTAGTGGGGCTGATGTATTCTTAAAATATACTTTCTTGCTTTGTTTCCAAAGACAATTGTATTACTATAAATAAAGATGGACTTGTAACTGTGTATTTCCAATGTAAAAGAAATAGGATGTCTTTATGAAGTAAAAATGAAAGATGCCTGTAATACAGGGGACCATGATACACACAGGCCAAATCTAGATGGGTAAAATAAAACAATCAATCCTAAACCTACTAGTAACCATGGTCTAGTTCAAAACAGAAAAGCAGTACCATTTTTGATACAGAAACTTTAATGCCGTGCATTTACTGTTTTGTAGCATTTTCTAAGCTACAGACCCACAACAATGTTCATTTTCTTGTTTGAGACTAATAATTGTATAGATTTTAGGAGGTGAATCATCACATGGGGATCTTAAAATTATATATTCAAAGAATATAAATTACTAACTTTCAGAACTTTCATTTAAGCCCTTAATTTAGGGGTTAGAGCTCTTATTCCTTATAAGAATTATTCATTATATCCTATATTCAAGAATCTCCAAACAAACATCTGAACTGAAAGTAATTTTAGAAATCTAACCTACCTCTTTATTTTCAATTTAAAAAATCCTAATTAAAGTATGCTGTACGTGATGGTTAATATTGATTATCACCATAGAAACAAATTTCTAGGCATAGCTACCAGAAATTCTCTAGATTGGGTTAGCTGAAGTAAGAAAGCCTACCCTAAATGTGGGTGGTACCATCAATGAGTTAGGGTCCAGAACTGAATAAAAATACAGAAAGCAAGCTAAGTATGAACGTTTCACTTCTCTTTCTTGACTGAAGAAAAACACAGTGTGCCCAGCTGTCTCAAACTCCTGCTACCATGGCTTGCTTCCTCGCCGTGAAGGACTGCACTCTCAAACTCTGAGTCAAAATAAACCCCTGCCATCCTAAGGTGCTCTTTGCAGGGATTTTGCTGAGACGATGAGAAAGGTGATGAGCATACTGTACACTTAGGAACATGAACAAATCACAGGCACATATCCTGATAAGTGCTCACAACCACATAACTAACCAAACCATGAATCGGAACTCAAGGTCCCTGGAAATCTCCCATGTTTGTTTTCCCTTTCTCAGTGGTATTCCCACCCCCTTAAAAACCACTCCTGTGTCCTAACTCTAACCCCAAATGTAACTTTTGCTTCAAGAAAGACTTTACATAAATAGAGTATCATACATTAATTTTCTACTTGGCTTATTTTATTCAATTTATATTTGTGAAATTTGTTCCTCTTACTCTATATAGCAATAACAGATTTGTAATACTGCAGTGTACGAGTAACTGCAATTCATCTACTTTATAATTTGGGTAATTCCCAATGTTTGATGGTTATAACTAGTGTTGCTATGTGAACAGTATTTGGCATAAGCATGTTTGGTTACATACCTTGACAGGAAGTGTGGCATACCGCATATGAAAATATTCACCATTGCAGATTACCAAGATTCCTCCAAAACATTGCATTAATAAGGAAAAGTAAAGCTTAGGGAACTAGAATGATTTTGCATATAACTCTTCAATAGTCCTCCTAAGCACCCTGCATCCTGCCCACGGCAATACAAGTAGGATTTGTTAAAGTAAAAATCTCAAGAGACAAAACACACAAGTAAGGCCAAAAGACTTTTGTTGAGCCTGAGACAGAAATCTGAGGACACTTTTATTCCGCCAATTAAATAAGATCTAATCCAAATCAGTTAACTAGCTTTTCTGAGTCAAACTTCTTTCAACAGTTAAATGGCTCTAATGCTTCCACCTATTTCATACACTTATTGCTCAGGGAGAATCTTGATGAAGGCATTCTGAAAGGCTGAAAGACTCCAGATGATGCTGCAGAGCATCTACATCTACACACCATCCAAACAAACTCAAGCGTTCTCTTGAAAAGAAATCAATCTTTAATCCTGTGATATAGCGATAATTTAAAAATGGAGAAGAAAAAAATCTTTCTGCATAAAACATTTTAGATATCCGGCAATATATTTTCCTCAAAGCAAGAAAATACAGCAAAGATAAATCATTTAATATTGATAATAATAATAACAGAAATAAAAATTTAGTTTCCAAGTAGTTTTACCTATAATTCCTTAGAAGGTTAAAAAGGAAAAACCTAACACAAACAAAGGACATATCAGACAGAAAAAAACAAATTGTTCTTAGTAATATTTTAGAGACGCGTGACTACTTGCAGGGAGAAATTATTCTAGTTACTTTCTTTGGAGCATTAGTTTATGGTCCTCTCCAACAAAAGTCTTTATGGCTTAATAGGAAGAAACAATAAAACTTTGCCACTCTACAGCCCACACGGAACAAAGCAAAGAGCAAAAACGTACGCCCAAAAGTCTTCCTTATCCACAAAACCTAGTGCCACTAATACAAGAAGTAGTACATACCATGAACAATCTTTTTTTCTGACTGACTGACTGACTGACTGACTGATTGATTTAGTGTATGAGTGCCCTATCTAAATACACACCTGCAGACCAGAAGAGGGAATAAGATACCATTATAGATGGTTGTGAGCCACCATGTGGTTGCTGGGAATTGAACTCAAGACCTCTGAATAGCAGACAGTGCTCTTAACCACTGACCCATCTCTCCAGCCCTATAAGTTAATTTTTTCCCCCCGAAACAAGGTTTCTCTGTGTAGTTTTGGCTGTCCTGGAGTCTTTTGTAGTCCAGGCTGGCCTCAAACTCACAGCTATATTCCTGCCTCTGCCTCCTTCAGTGGTGGGATTAAAGGCATGAGCCACCACACCCGGCTCACCATGAACTCTTGAGAATAGGAAATAACTTTCCCCTATCATCACCTCCAAAACCAAGAACAGATTTTCACAATCAGTGCAAAGATTATTCTTTGTTAGCTGTGTTCAACAATCTATTTTCTTTTCCAATTGACCCCTTCCTCCTTTAAAGAAAAAGGCAGAACCCTGTCTGCTTTAGAAAAAGCATCAGCATGCTCCCCAAACCCCTGTCTTTTCCTCCTTTCTGAGACTATCTATGTTGGATTCTAACTATTAGGAATACAGCTGCTCTGACTTACAAATCACATAACAATGAGTTTCGTACTGAATACTAAAAACTATTCTTGCATTTTAAGCTCTGTCTATAAACTCCAACTCAAGTATACTCGGGTGTCATTTATGACATTATGTGACTGTTTCTGGCCGGAGAGAATATTCTGTAGCTCTCTATTAGGTCCATTTGATTTATGATATAGTTTATTTTATTTTCTTATTGAGTTTGGATTTGGATTACCTATCTATAAAAATAGGAGCGGGAAAATGAAGTCACCCACTATTACTGTATCCAAAGCTATACCTTCTCTATCTGACCTTTTATGTGCTCATTAATATTTGTTTTATGAAATATCCACTATTTGGATCATACATAATATCATCTTGCTGAATTGTTCCCTTTATTAATTGTGGTTTTATCTCTAGAGTAATTTTTGCTTGAAATTTAATTTATCGGATACCAGAATAAGCCAGGCTAGCTCATTTTCAGTTTGTTTCCATTAGCATGACTCCTTGTTTTCTGCCCTTATACTCCATTTCTGTTGCTGGTTTCTGAGAGAAAGCAGATAGTTGGATCTAGTTTTATGATACAGGCAGCCAACAAATGTGTTTCGGCTGGAACAAAATCTTCTCCTGACAAGGAAGTCCCTCTCCTGAATGTCATGAAACAATCACACAGAAAAACATGAGGAGGAGGAGGAGAGAAGAGAGGTTTTCATCAAGGAGTTTGCATTCAAGATCAGCCCTAATGGAAAAACTTAATACTGGGCAGTAAAGTTGACATCCCCAACAGAAAGAAGATCAAAAGAGGATCACCAATCTATAGGAGAATTAATGAAAAAGAACCCAGAAGTAGGCCAATGAGTGAAAACAATTTCTTACAATTCAAACCATTATGAAAGACCAAGCACACAGCATCAATAAACATAAAAATAAACCAGACTGAGTAGTCTTCCCTCAAGACTCAAGAAAATTGGTTCCAAGACAAGATTCTTTCTTTCTTTCTTTCTTTCTTTCTTTCTTTCTTTCTTTCTTTCTTTCTTTCTTTCTTTATTTATTTATTTATTTATTTTTTACAATTTATTCACTTTTTATCCTAATTGTTGCCCCCTCTCGCATCTCCTCCTGGTCCCATCTTCCCTCTTTCTTCTCTCCTCTCCCCCTCCCCTATCCAATGAAAGGGGGAGTCCTCCTCCCCTATTATCTGACCATAGCCTATCAAGTCTCATCAGGACTGCCTGGATCCTGTTCCTCTGTGGGCTGGCACAGTCGTCCTGCCAGGTGCAAGTGATCAACAAGCAGGCAACCAAGTTCATATCAGAGACAGGCCCTGCTCCTCTTACTCAGAACCCACATGGAGACTGCCTAGGGGCTACATCTGAGCAGGGAGTCTATGTCTTCTCCATGCAAGACAAGATTCTTATCCATTCTCAATACCCAAACCTGAAGATGCCCAAATCCCTATACTGTAAATCACACCCGCGTTAAAATATCCAGTGCTATGTAAGTTGTAAGCAATTGCTACGTTCTTTTAAAAACAGCAATAATAGCAAAGGCTGAAGAGAAGGCTCAGTGGTCAAGAGTACTTGTTACTCTTCCAGGACCTGAGTTCAGGTCTCAGCACCCACATCAGGTGTCTCACAACCACTTAAAGCTCTAACTCCAGAGAGACCTGACCTACATAGGCGTTTGTACACATATGCACATATTCCCACAAAGCCACAAACAAGAACATATAATTACAAATAAAAATAAATTTTTAAAGCACTGCAAAGAAAAAGTCTGCACATGTTCATTACAAACTACATTTCTGGTCTATAGATGGATGACTCTATAGATATGGTTCCCACAAATACAAAGGCAGACTATACAAACAAATGTAAAAATATGAAGGAGATACAATAACAGGACTTTCTCATATCTCGAAATGAGAGCTTCTTAGTAAAACAAAATGGGCTTATTTTAATGCTGAACATGAAAAACTTATAAATACCAACTGTTTTCAAGAGTAAGACTTTTTTCTTAGGCTGTATTTATCAACTTCAGCCTCTATGACCCAGTTCCCAGGCCAGGACACTTCAACCTTGCAAGTTAAATATATGCAGATGATTTAGCAGTCAGCCTATACATTCTGGAGCCTTCATTTTCAGTTTTAAAGACAGAGTGATGGTCAACAGTGAGTGTAAGCAGTCTTTTCCTCTTATACTAGAGAGTAACTGCTTCCCACTTCAAAACTATAGCATGAGGCCACAGAGCAGGACTCTGCAGCCAGCCCTGAAGATACCTGATAAAACAGGGCCAGACGAAAGGGGAGGAGGTCCTCCCCAATCCGTGGACTTGGAAAGGGGCAGGGAGGAGCTGAGGGAGGGAGGGTGGGATTGGAAGGGAATAAGGGAGCGGGATACAGCTGGGATACAGAGTTAATAAAATGTAACTAAATAATAAAAAAAATTAAAAGAATAAATTCAACAAAATTGTAAAAAAAAAAAAAAAAACCTAGAGCATGAGTTATCATCATTGACTTGTTTTCTAAGTGCTATGCCCATATTGGGGATGGGAGTGAGAGAATGCAGTGGGCTTACTCAAGAGAGTCGTATCTTTGTTAATTGCCAAGAACAACACTCATGGCTGGTCAGGCATAGCACGTGTAGCATGATAAATGATATTCAGCATTTGGCCGTGGGTCTAGAAAATCGTTACAATTTAATGTCCTCAGTATACAGGAGCTGAAACCTTCTAAATGCTAAACATGCCAGATTAAAAATAACAGCTGCACATGCATGGTACTTATAATTTTACATATATATATGTATGTATATACACACACACATATATATATATATCTATTTCAGGGAAACTATACATGTTTATGGGACATACTGAAGCTTATGGAGTATTTTTATCTAGATCCTCAGAGGGAAGCAAAGTAACCAATGTTCTCACAGTAAGCTATTATCCAGTTACCCAACTGAGTACGAAATAGGCTATATTTCTAGCCTAAAATGACAGGTATGGAATTGTCAGGGTTGACCCACAAACTCAATTGTCTTCTGTATTTAATAGGAAAGGTGATCATAGGGTCAGGCAAAGTTCATACTGCAAGTTAGCTTAAAATTTTTAACTCTTTGTAAAGGAAACAAATGCAAAAGTACATAATAGGCTACAAGGGCTCAAATCAGAATGCCCTGATATAAAAAATGAACACAAAAAGTAAACCTATATGGAAAAATAGGGATTTAAATAAATTTCAATATTATAAAATATTGTCTTTATTTTCTATAAAGTTCTTTGTCAAATATGTTAACAAACCTGGTTTTTAAACAAGTACACAACAGTACATATATGAAGAATTTAAGCACACCCCCACACAACCCTGCTCACCTTTGTTTGTCTTTTGTTGGCTTCTCTTCTGGCTTCCCTTTCTTTCAGCCGTCTTTCCTACAAAAAGAGAAGGTGGATTAAAGGCACATGCACGTCTAGATATTAGGTGTTCAGTGGCACACACTCTTCAGTTTTACTTTGTAAACAAGATACCTACTATGGGACTGACTTTATTCAATTTTTTTATTTTGGTTTTTGGTTTCTTGAGACAGGTTTATCCTGGAATGTGCTCTGTAGACCAGGCTGGCTTTGAACTCACAGAACCCCATGCCTCTCCCTCACGAGTGCTGGGATAAATAAAGGTGTTCCCACCCCCTGCCAACAACTCTTAGTGATTAAATACAGGTCAGATGTGGAATCATATCAATTCCACAGCCACACCCGTTACAGTTTTAAGTTATTTACACTTTCTTGCTCAGTCTACAGGGAAAATAACAGAAGTACGCATTTAATAATACATAGCATATACACAAGTTATAAGTACAATAGCTGATACAGGAGTGGCGTACAATCAATGTCATCTACTAGGGAAAAAATAAGAAAAAGACAGTCATGGTTGTATTTCCATTGTCCTCAGTCTTCACATGGTTATTAGGAATGATATTTATTCTAAAGCAATGAAAGGTCATCCTTATGAAACATGGTATTTTATTAAATTGCTTTAAAATTTCACCATTAGTTTTCTACTGACCACAAAATACGTTAAAAAAAAATGAAGGAAAAAAAAAACACATACAGCATTAAAAGTTCAAAACAAAATGACTCAGCTAAAGTAAAAAGAACGGCATTTTATATTCACAAAAGCAGCACATTCATCTCCAAAAACCAAAAAGTCCATTCTCAACCCAAAATTTGTAGATAACAACTTACAATTTTTAATTTAGATAAATAACTAAGTCACTGTAACGGATGCAGTTTTCCTTTCATGTAATATGATGAATTTTAATCTTGTGTCACATTAAATTCTTTGTCAATATGAAAGTGAACAGGGCTCTATGCAGAGCACTTTTTTTTTTATCATCTGCTTTATATTCTTTCTTCAAGTATGTACTCATTTATAAGCAGGTATTAGCCATAAAATATAGGATAAACATACTAAAACCTACAGACCTTAAAAAAAAAAGGTATTTATCCATATTCTGATAATAAAATTCTATTATTTACCTTGAGAAGGCTTATACAATGATTTATGATAAGGGAAAACAAAAATGACAAAGTCTAAATAGATACTAAATACTAATTAATACCAAAAGGAAGTGTATAGAGCTTGTACATGCAATTTAAATTGCTTCTGATTGCATGACAAATGAAATCTACTAGAAAACAAGAACCTAGAAAACTAGATTCTAAGGGAAACTAGTAAGACCTCAAATTCAAATGGCTACTGGATATGTGTCATACCCCTAATGCCTATTATTACCTTATTCTGTTTCTGTAATTGATTACTCTTTTTCTTTTCTAATTTCTATACACAAATATAGATACACACACACATACATACATACATACACATATATATAACCAGTTGGGCCACTGTTCAATTATAAAAGAACATTCTAGATTATTTGGAAGTTCTAGAAATCAAAGAGAAAGGAAAAGGAGGGAAAGAGGAAATAAAAACCCAGTAAAATTCTGATTTGCATATTGATATGAGTTCACAATTAAAAACAGATTGATCTCATTTGTTGAAGATGCTTTCTTTTTTCATTGCATGGTTTTGGCTTCTTGTTCAAAAATCAAGTATCCGTAAGAGTGTGGGTTTATTTCTGGGTCTTCAATTCAATTCCATTGATCAACCTGTCTATTTTTGTGCAAACACCATGCAATTTTTATTACCATTTCTCTGTATCTCAACAATGGCTTTTTTGCACTGTCTATGGAGTTTTTCTGTATGTGCTAAAGAAAACAAAAATAAAATGTGTTTGAGGTATTTATAGATGATTTTAATAAAAGAAGAAAAATGCATAGTATAATTTTTGAAGGGAGTCAATCAATGCACTAATTCAGTTCAAATTCTATCCTTGAGCTGCAATGGTGACTCATGTCTGTAAACTCCACATAGCAAATAATACAGCCAGAGGGTAGGAAGTCCAAGCCAGCCTCCCTATGTACAGCCCATCTCAGCAAAGCAAATTCAACACACACACACACACACATACACACACACACACACACACACACACACACACACACACGGGGTACGTACGGGGAAATGTCACTGACTTGCTCCTCTGATAGGAATACAATGAACATCATTTTTTTTCCAAAGGGTTTAAAAAGAAAGGGGAAAAAGACAAAAAAACATCTTCTAAACACGTTATACAAAAACTTTTATACACTTGGTACCAGTTACTGATTTTCTTTCGCTAGCAGCAGACCAAAAGATAACACAATGAAGCAAAGTAATATTATTAAAGAAAAAAAACTGAAATAACTCATGCTATTTTGTTAGTTTGAGATCTGTCTTTAGCTTGCAGTATGTATCTGTAATTTTGTCTTTTCTAGCTCTCTAAATAATAGGACAACTTAATCTTATTACCTACCCCAAAATTATTATTAACCTAAAGACTAGCGTTAAATTAACAATATACGTAATGTATGTTTGATTATTCTACAATAATCAAAATGATTTAAGAGTTTTCTGCTTAACCTAATCTTAAAACTATAGCTACATCAGATATTCAATAACTATAGAGTACACAAAAAACTTAATTATACTTCCAAAAAATTTTTCTTTGCATATTACTACTATTATTTTCTTGCCAAAATAGCACAAAATTATCACAATGTTCTAAGCAATTGTTTATGTCACTTTAAAATAGTGTATCAGAACGTATAAGTCCCTTTCCCATTTTATAGGTGAAAAGATGGGCAATACAATCAGGTCACTGGACTAAAGGCATAATATAGTGAGTGGTGAGCCCGAGACTCTCCTGAGCCCGAGACTAATGTCACCTCCGGTATACTCCCAGGCCCCGCACTCCCTACTATCTTCCTTGTCATGTCATTGCAGGGTCTTCTCTTATCAGTAGGTACTAAAGGTATTGTCTTATTCATAATCAAGTCTTTTCATTTCAATGTTATTGTCTCCTGACAATATTTTATGTATTTAATTTTTTGTCAGGCACAGAGAAAAATAAACGGAAAATTTACAATTTAAGAACCAAACAAAATTTATTGCACTTATTCAATAACTTGCCTTCTCCTAGCAAGAAAGAGTATATAGTACCCAGGCACAGTGGCGCACGCCTGTAATCCCAGTACACTGGGAGGCAGGGGCAGGTGGCTCACTGTGAATTCAAGACCAGCCTGATCTATAATAAAGCGAGTCCAGGATAGCCAAGGCTACACAGAGACACCCTGTCTCAAGATAGACAGACAGACAGATAGATAAAAGTATATCAAAATAGAACTTCAAAGATATAAAGAAAACATTGATGTTTGCATCAGAAAAACCCTTTCACATAAACCGAGGCTCTCTATCTTTAGGCTTCTGATCAGGCCATATTAGCCATAACAGAAAAATATATACTGTCATCAAACTTCAAAATTAATCAATTACTGTTACTAGATGATATTCTGTCTTATTAATATTTTAGCTTACTTCTCAGGCTATGGTGGTGTGTACACCTTTGATCTCAGCACTTAGAAGGATCAGGGCTACACAGAGAAACCCTGTCTAAAAAAATTAGCTTACTTTTAATTATGTGTATATGAATATGTTGGGGTTGAGGGTAGGCACACATGTTAGTTCAGATGCCTGCAGGGACCAGAAGAGATTATCTGATACCCTGGAGCTAGAGTTACAAGTAACTGTGTATCACCTGATGTGAAGTACTGACAACAAAACTCACTATGAGCTCTTAACTGCTGAACCATCTCTCTGATCTCTAAATGGTATGTAAATATCAGGGCTGGAGCTGCAAAGGGGCTCAGCGAGTAAAAGTGCGCACTGTACAATCTTGACGACGTGAGTTCAATTCCCAGAATACACATAAAGGTGAAAGGATAGAACCTACTCCACAAAGTCATCCTCTGATCTAAACAAATATGCCACAGAGTAAGTGCTCCCCGGAACCTAACGTATCCATAAGAATGCATGCATGCATGCACACATAATAATGTCAGTAACTGAAATAAAACACAAGCTTGTGAGCTATTAACTCAACATACATGCAACCTAGTATTTCCTTTGACATTTTTCTTTTACTGATATCAGATAGACTTATAGAAATGGAAGTCAAGTCATATGGCCAAGACACAAAAGTTTCTTTTGTGTGTGGGTGGCGGGGGTCAGCAATTATTTTAGCTGGGTGTGGTGGTTCATGCCTTTAATCCCAACACTGAGGGAAGCAGAGGCAGGCAGATCACTGTGAGTTTGAGGCCAGCTTGGACTACAAAGCAAGTCCAGGACAGCCAAGGCTGCCTCAAAAATAAATAAATAGATAGATAGATATTAAAAAATGAAAATAAAAACCTATCTTTCAATATTTTGGTGAAAAAGGGAAAAAAACAGTTTACAATAAATCCTTAGAAAACTTTATCTTCTATATTGCTTACATCCTGCTATTCTCTCTCTGGAGTTCCTTTAGCATAAAAAAAAAAAAAAGAAAAAAAAGCTACTAGCATTCTAGAAAGAGAAAATGGCCTTAAAACCAAAAGGGAGAACAGGAAGTAGAACTACAGTAATCTAGGATGTGGACAAGGATACTGAGAAGTACTTTTTCCTCTAATGAAAGAGGAAATGCTGTTATTTAAAAGTCTGTGATGAGACAAAAAGACAAAAAGCTAGATTAGGAACAGGTAGAGCCTGAACATTATTACGCTCAATAACTGAGGTCGCCCTTAATTCACTGTAGTTTGCACAGTTTAATAAATTCCTGTTTTAAATTTTATTTTTGAGAACATACTGAAACCAAAATGATGCAAAAAGACAGAATCTGATCTTTCTGCCATGCTCAAGATTAAGTAAAAGAAAAGCATGAAATTCAATAATGAAGGTCAAGTTCACAAAGAAGAAAACAAAAAATCACATTTCAAGGTACAAAATACTCTCTTTATACCTATTATCCTTCTTAGAGGTCTCAGAAATGTTGGGCCATACCTCAGGAGAAAAAAGAAAGCAAGTACCATGAAATATGAATTTGGTCAGCAGTTAGGGCAAGACACTCATGCTCTTTTCACTCTCTGGTTATACATAGGAATTTGCAGATTTAGAAATGTATCTAGTTTTCAGCACATGATGGGAGCACAAGCATTTGAATGTGGTAAGCAACCCTGACATTTTGGTACAGGACAGAATTCCCAGCTATCACAAAGGACAAGAAAGGGCATCTACTGTCAGTTCAATGTTACATTCATCACTTTTTTGGGTGTGTGAGGAGGGGGAACCTGGCTCAATGAAAGTATGTTCAAGAGAGATATAAAAATTTTATAAAGATAACTCTTGTTCTCTAAGAACAAAAACCCAATAAATTTGCACCCTTCTCAGGACCACAGGACCAAGGATCTTCAATGTATCCATATTCTAAAGCGCTTGTCTAAACATGATCAGGACAGTGATTTCTCTTTCTCTCTCTCTCTCTCAATCTCTCTCTCTCTCTCTCACACACACACAAGTCTAGAATAATGTAAAAGAATGCACGAAAGCACTCATTTCATAGTTAATGGCTTAAATCTTCACTGTGCTGCCATGCCCCAGGCCTTATGGTGGGTTTGGGGTATAGAGCAATGGACAAAACAGAAACAGGTGACCCATCCTGTAACCACTGCGGTCTATGATCCAATCCTGTCAGTCTCATTTCCAACAGTACCAGTCTCTACTCTTTGCTCTTCAACACCAGTCTCCAACTACTCTCCATGCTAACCACCTATCCAGCAATCAAATACCACATACCAGCTATAATTTTTATCTCTAAGATGACAAATAAAAACAGAAGATTAAAAAAAATCAAAGACTTATCACACAACTGATGAACTAAAAGAGGACTTTTCTCATGTAAATAACCCTCACTCAGAATGTCTTTTGAAGCAAACAAATGCTTAGTAGTCCCTTGCCCTTATGATGGAATTTTTAACCTTCGTAAAATCTCTTACGACAGTAGGCTTGCCGTCTTTAATACTGTGTAGACTTTTAAGGGGCAACATCCACTGAAAGCTAGATTTTCGTACTAGTACCTACACTGTTATGGAATGATCATCCAGGAAAATGTATTGCTCTGGGGCTAACTACAATGTTTATTCTGTCTTTGAATTATTTAAGACTCATTACATCTCTTTGGAAATATAGCTTCCATTATTTATCACCATCACTTCTTCAAAGCCCAGTGTCCACTTCTACTATCTCCTTCTACATTTTTATGTACTACTTCAGAACTGCCCTGCTGTGTAAGACAATGTTTCATGGTCTGAGCTAAACATTTCAAAACATACACACTAGTGACCTTAGTAAAGGCTCTATTTGTTAAGATGTGGGAACTTGTACACATCAATTGACACTTCTAAGTCTTAGTCTTATGTTCTAGAAGGAGGCTAGCCTGCTTGTTTCAGAAGCTAATTGTGAGCATGCAATAGCAGAGTAGAGAAAGCATTTAATACAGGGTCCAGTTAAGTAATTGCTACTTGCTACTGTTAATAGTCTTGTTACTACTCTTTCTAAGATGGCTTATTTCAGCCTCCCTATTTCTTGATCGATCACACAAGGTTTAAAATCAAGTCAGTGAGATTTTCTATTAAATTAGTTCTGCATCAACAACAAATAAGATTTTCTGAAATGTCCCCTTAATTCTTCCCTGTTTTTCTGCTGTTTACCACTAAGTTGAAATAAAGCTGGGATGCACCACTTTCTCAAGTAGTCCAGACCCATTTCTTGACATGATTGTCCTCTTTAACATGAATAAAGCTTTCAAAGAGAACTCCAAGATAATGACAGCCTTCTCTGAGGCCCTTTTTCTACATCATCAGCTGTGACAACAGATATCAAGCAAAACACAAATAATTTTGCAGAGCTTAAATGGCAGCATAGCACAAGCAAATGTTCAGCCCACTCCAGTAAACAGCTTTAACCTGTGTCTTTGTGCCAGAATAAAGCTGACTTTACAATTCACTCATTTACTGCTGCTTTCTTATGCAGAACTTAACTTTTGCTGTTTCTTTATTTCTAATGAACATTTCAAGTTGTTCTATAAAGAAAAGTAAACAACCTAGGAACCTGCTACAGAGGGCCTCTGAAAGCCAGAAGAAAACAGGAAACAACCTTGGAACCTGCCACAGAGGGCCTCTGAAAGCCTCTGCAGTATAGACTGTCAAAGCAGATGCTGAGCCTGATGGCCAACTGATGGGCAGAGTGAATGGAATTTTATGTAAGAAGTAGGAAATAGTAAGAGCTGGAGGGGACGGGAACTCCACAAGGAGAGCAACAGAACAAGATAATTTGAACACAGGGAACTTCCCAGAGACTCATATTCCAACCAAGGACTATCCGTGGAGATAACATAGAACCCTGACAATGCAGCCACTTCTGATGAGAACTGATGGACTAAGATCAGAGAGAAGGAGAGGAGGACCTCCCCTATCAGTGGATTTGGGGAGGGGCATGCATGCAGAAAGGGGGGGGAGGGTGGGACTGGGAGGGGAGGAGGGAGGGGCTTATGGGGGGATACAGAATGAGTGAAGTGTAATTAATAAAATAAATAAATAAATAAATAAAAAGTAAAAAGCCTATCACCACAGGTGCCAAGTCACAGAAATAAAATAGTGCTTAAAATTTCAGTGCAAACTCATTAAAAAAAAAAAAAAATCAAATAACCTAACCCAGTTAGAGAATGCACCAGAGGACAGGGTTAGTTAAGCATCTCTGCACAGACAGCTCTGTCTCTTCCCACCAACACTATCATACTATGTTCCTCTTACACACAATAAAAAGTTAACATCTTAATGCTCATACAGAGTGACAGAAATAAACAAATAAATTTCTAATGTGTGTAAAGAGTAGAATACTATTCAGCCTTCAAAAAGCAGGATATTCTGTCATTTGTGACAACATGATAAATCTACAAATATTATGGTAAGTGGATAAGGCAGGCATAGAAAAACAAATAGCATCACTGATGTTAAATCCAAAAAGCTAAACTCACAAAAATATAAAAGAGAATGATGATTAACTGTGGAGTAAGGGGGTTTTCTTGTCAAAGGGCATAAAATTTCAGCCACAATAATTCTAGGGATTTTTGTATATATGGTGACTATATTAAAAAATATTCTATATATTCAAAGTATTACCAAGGATCCTAAATGTTCGTAACATAAAGAAATAATAATTTGATACTATCAATATGTTAGCCAAATTTTATCAGTCTACAGTACATACATATGGCAAAACATCATTCTGTACCTCTAAATAGTAAAATTATTCACATTAAAATACATTTGGGGGCTGAAGAGATAGTTCAGTTGTTAAGGGCAATGGCTGATCTTCCTAAGGACCTCAGTTCAGTTCTCAGCACCAACATGGTGGCTCACAAGCATCTGTAACTGAGTTCCAAAGGATCCAACAAACACTTCTGGACCCGATCAGCTCTGCACATGGTCCACAGACATACATACAGATAAAGCACTTGTGTCGTTCTAAATTTTAAAATACAAATTAAAATACAATGAGACTTGAATTTCAAAAAATTTAAAGGAAAGAACTTTGTATCTCAGTTTTACAAGGCTTTTAAGAAAAGGATGAATAATCCTGTCACAGAAGAAATTTTATAGCTTCCAGGTGTCGGAAGACAAAAGCTTAAGTCAAAGATAGAGTAATAACTTTATGACTTAAAAATCTGCCTTGTTATGAGTCTCAGCATCTGCTCTGATACGCTCTGCTGGGTAGTTTTTCAAAGGCCCCCTGTGAAAGGCTTCTGTCCTGTTCCCTGTCTTCTACTTCCAGTGTCTACCACATTTGTCCTTCTAAATGAGGATTAAGCCTCTTGCCTAGGGTTTTCCTTGTTGTTTAGCTTCTTTCAGACTCTAGTTTTTAGTATGTTTATCCTATATTATATGTCTAATATCCACTTATAAGTGAGTATATACCATGTGTGTCTTTCTGCTTCTGGGTTACCGCACTCAGAATGATCTTTTCTAGCTCCCATCATTTGCCTGCAAATTTCATGATTTCCTGTTTTTAATTGAGTAGTATTCCATTGTGTAAATGTACCACTATTTCTGTATCCACTCCTCAGTTGAGGGACATCTGGGTTGTTCCCAGAGTCTGGTTTTTATGAATAAAGCTGCTGTGAACATAGTTGAGCAAATGTTCTTGTTAGGAAATACTACTGACAAACTGAATCATTAAGACTAAACTCACTTAAATAATTATCTTTTAACATGAAATTACCATTCCACCATATTTTAAACATCTGTTTAAAAACTCTAAAACTAGTGTTCCCTTCAGCAGCACATATACTAAAATGGGACAATACAGAGAAGATTAGCATGGCCCCTGCACAAGGATGACACGCGAATTCATGAAGCATTCCATATTTAAAAAAAAATCTAAAATTTATGAAACCCATAAATGACATTTATTTACAAATAAGCCAAATGGAGAAGCATGTGACCAGATTCTTGGGTGTTTCTTCCTCCCACATAAATTTTATTCAGTTGTATCTCATGTTCATGGTGGTTTTCAAGTTTTACTCAGTTTTTGGTATTTAACATTCTTATGTTTAGGGGCTGGAGAGGTGGCTCAGTGGTTAATAGCACTGGCTGCTCTTCCAGAGGACCCTGGTTCAATTCCCAGCACCCACATGGCAGCTCACAACTGCCTGGTCTGAAACTCAAATTTTAGTAGATCCAGTTGCCTCACACAGACATATATGTAGGTCAAACACCAAATACACATAAAAATAAATTTTAAAAACATTCTTGTGTTTCATATATATAAGAATATATATTTACTTAACACAATATTATTATGTTATATATTTACATATTATATAATATATATAACATATATATAAGAATAAAAATAAGCAAGAGAAAGTGAAAGAGAATATTAACAAAAATTCTTGATTTACTCTAAGCACTAACTTTACTAGCTGACCATCTAGCTAGCATTATCCCCACCCATACATACATAACTTCACTCATGTTTTCTATGAAAATAGTTTGACTGTTCAGAGCTGATGCCAAATAGGAAAGACAATCATAAGGTTTGTGTGTATCTGAACTTCCTTTCGTACAAAGCTAGTGAGTAATCAATGCAAGTACAATTAAATATTATCAGTTATTTATAACTTTCACAAAATGTTCTTCATACTTTGAATCTTACTGTGCATTTTCCTACTTTTTAATTACTTCTGTTGACAGTTTCATACGGGTGTATAACTCATATTGATTACTCTCACATCCACCTTCTCTTATCTCCTTCCCACACATTAGTAACTTCTCTAAAAATCACTTTTTCATATATATGACTTTTTGTTTCATATGTGACCCACTGAGTTTAACCAGGGCCATCTGTGTGGTCCTGGGTTTAGAAATATCTATTTGAGTGTATTATGCTCACTACTGGGTACACAACTGAAGACAATGACCCCTTCTCTCTCAGAATCTGTCAACAGTTCAGCAGTAAAGATAGATCCTATGAGCTCTACCACAACCAACGGCCAGTCCCCTGCAGGCTTATACCAAAGAACTGTGAGTTCATTACTGTAATAATGTGCCCTGCCTAGAAGATGACATTTTTCAGATCCAATTTCATATTTTGCATCAAAGTTTCTCCACCTTTTTCTATCTTCTGGAAATAAGCTTTAGTTACAGGCCTTAAAGTTAATATTTTCAAAATTATAGTGGGATATAAAATTCTTCTCACAGAACTAACATGTTCAGTGACAGCCTCAATAGAGACACAATGGCACATGTTCAAAAGAAAACAAACCCTTATGCTAGCAGAAAAATGTCATTATAGAAATGCACTGAGAAGGTTGGAGAGATGGCTCAGGAGTTAAGAGCACTGACTGCTCTACCAGAAGACCAGGTCCAATTCCCAGCACCCACATGGCAGCTCACAGCTGCCTGTAACTCAAGATCTGACATCCTCACACAGGCAAAACATTGATGCACATAAAATAAAAATAAATCATTTAAAAAAGTACTGTACAAAGTTATTTTTAAATAGTATCTCAAAATCAACAATGTGTTCAAGTAAAACAAAATAATGTGTTCAGGCTTAGAGGAAACAATTTGCACAGTAAGACTTGAGTGACTCTTAGAAAATAAGAGAACATGAAGGAAGTAAACATTAAGTAGCAAGTAACCTGATTTGGCAGGAATAAAAATTGGCAAATCAAAAATCTATTAACCAACATAGAATCTCAACTAAATTTAAAAATCTAGAAAATCATATTAATCATCAGAAATTAATTTAATTTCCAGGTAAGGAAATTAAAGCCAAACTTGGTGACTAAGGTTAGGTTCCAATTAGACCAAACAGCACATTTTCAGGACAACGCATCTTCTGTTTATTGCCTGCCAAGTACTCTTATCAGGCAAACACTAAAGCATTCCATTTAAGAACTCTTTCTGTGTTTTCTGGGCAGAAATATACTCCACAATATTGAGAGCAATCTATATAATATCTTAGGCACCTATCGCATTAAACATTAAATCCAAAGTACTCAAAATGCACTTTTTCCATCTTAAAACATGATTTTATCATTGAAAATCCTGCCAACAAACCAGTCGTGTTCCAGGTAGTGTTTATAGTCAGCTTTAGAAAATGACCACTGAGATTATGTTTTGCTGAGGTAGTAGCAGAGCAACTGTCAGGATTCTGTCTGGAAAGGATGTCATGGGGCACCTTCTACAGAACAGAACTGTTACATGCAATTCTGTTGTTTTTACACAGGTACCAGCTTCTAGAGTAGGATGTAACGTCCTGGTTGTTACAGGACATTACATTCAACTTTGTCAAGTCAGAACTGCTCTATCCAATCCATCTATAAAATGCATGCTATATTTCAACAGTGCAAAGAAAATCACCCAAAACGGCTCAAAAGACAGTGAGGAACCTGTGGAATACTTCATATACAGAGACAGCAGACTACTTGTCATGCAAGAAGAAAATAAACCCACATTCTTCTAGACAGGTATGGCAGCACAGGTTTGTAAATTTAGCACTAAAGAGAGAAGCAGGGGTCAACACAAGTTCCAGGCAACACCTATCTACAGAGAAAATTTTAAGTCAGCTTGAGCTAAAGAATGAGACCAGGTTTAAACAATACATAGATAAATAAAAGTATTAAAATACATATTTGACTGACTACTATTTGCATAAAAATAGTGCATTAAAAGTTAAAAGTGACCTGGCATGGTGGTGTGAGGTAGTAAGAGTACTCAAGAGCTAAACCAGAAGGTGAGAAGTTGGGGCTACACAGCAAGCTATAGGCCCACCTGAGGAACTGGAGAGACCCTGGCTCAACCAGATAAACAGTTAAGGTGGACGGCTACCAGGACAGAAAAAGAGATGGGTTTGGTTGAGCCAGGATATTCGGTCATTTTCATCATCTTGATTTCAAGACCATGTGGATATATCACTCATTCAAAATATAACCAAAAAAGACATTTTGTTCAGCGCAAGCATGTTCACAGCTAACTATGATTTAAACAATTTTCCTGAGGGCTGAGGATCTTGTATTTTCAGTATTGTACCTTCACATTCTATAATGTGAATACCTGGATAAATAGCCCACTTAAAAATCATTTTCTAAAAGTTCTGGTAATGATGTTCTATAGACGGTTTCCACACATGAGAGAAAAGAAAAAGCAAGGCGTAATCTTGTTTTACGTAAAGTCTTCACATTTCTTTTACAGGTGATTGTAATTTTTAAATAATAAAGCACAAAATTTTTATACTCAATTTAATCCTGGCAGAGTGTAAACTAAACTACAGAAAACAAGTTGTTGATACTCTCCGTATTTGTAAACACTTTGACACATCGTTAACATCAAATTTCAATTTACAGACTGTACTACAGGAAGCCATACAAGAAATACTTGTTTCTCACAATAACAAAAATATCCATCCTCACCCTTACAATTCAACCTGTTCTCCACATCGCTACATGCTTTTGGCAACATTGATTTCCGTTGCTGAAGCCATCTTCAATATAGACTTTTTTCTTTGGTTCTATCAAATAATATTATAAAGTTGCATCAAATCTTTAAAGAATGGTTAACTCCTGATCTCTCTTATAAAAGAAAAATATAATCTCATCCATTAAATAGTTACAAGGTTAAGAAAAGAAGTGAAAAATCTACAAAAATCATTTTCAAGGTTATGTGAATAATATTTCCATCCAAAAGTATAAAAGGTTTTTTTTTAAATAGAATTTAGTAATAAGCATGGATTCTCAAATATTATATTGTAACATTTTGAAGTCACTCACTAGTTTAGAAGCATGATGGAGAAAGTTATTTTTAAATGTAAATATGCTTTGTGTGATCAACTGACTCATTAATATAGTGGTTAATACTCACTTTGGGAAAATTACATAATATGGCAGGACAATAATACAAACGTCCCCCCAGAAGATAACAGAAAGCTGAGGTTTAAGATGAGCAGGGCCTTAGGTTATCAAAATATTCTTTCTTACAAGATATCAGCAAGCAATCAATATGGAAAAATATTCAGGAAACACTAATATCCTTCAATAAGTGAGTAGTGAAATAATCCTTAGTCCATCAAGACAACAATCTACTCAGTATTTTAAAAGGCAAAAAAGAGGAATAGCGATGGTTTCATGGCTAAGAGCACTTGCTACTCTTTCAGGGAACCCAAATTTGGTCCCCAGCATCCATAGCAGCTCACAACCATCTGTAACTTAGCTCCAAGATATCTGATGTCCCCTTCTGGCTTCTTTGGGAACTACTCACACATGTGATAGACATACATACATTAAAGCAAATACACACATAAAATAAATATAAATCTTTTAAAGTTTTTTTTGGGGGGGGGGTTTGTTTGTTTGTTTGTTTTGTTTTAGGAAAATGTCTTGCTATACACTGATTTGGTGAATTTCCAGGAAATAATGCTGAATAAGAAAGGATAAGCCCAAAAGGCTATACACTGTATCACTTCACCTATAAAACATTCTGGTGATGACAAAAATTCTAGAAATGAGTACATGGAATATTTCTGTATTTCTACAATTACAAGTGAAACACCAATTATCTCCAAATGAGGGTTTCACACACAGGCAGGTGTTGGCGATTTCCTTGTTGTCAGAGATCATACAGCACATTTACAACCAAGAGGATTACATGACGATACAACATATAGCCTTAAATAACCTCTCAACTATGTGGCCCATGACTGACATGGAAATTACTAACTGGCACATAAACTATAACTTTAAGACACAGTAATAGTATTTGAGTCACTTAACAAAAAGCAGATTTCAGTGGCAAGTCAGTATTACACAGTCTCCAGAAGAAGAATAAAAGGAACAAACACAGTGCCTAATCAGGAGGTGTCACTGAAAACAGTGATCAAAGTAATGTTATCAGTGCACTTCTAATGAGTAGTTAGACATATTAGGACCATAATTGTAATTCAATAGAGAACGCTTACCCGATGCTTTGCCTTAATTTTCTTCCTATATTCTTCTTTGTCAAATTTGTCCTCTTCCTGAAGCCTTTCCTTTGCTTTGTCTAAGTTGATACCACCAGTGTCATCTTCTTCCTCCACATCTTTTGCAGCACATTTCTGAATCTGTGGCCACTGCTGAACCAACTAAAGATAGGAAAGGACAAGCTGAGGGCAGGATGAAGGGAATGTCTACAGAAACCATTTGCTTTTGTGGACTCCTTTCAAACAGGGCTTATCCCCCCCCACCTTCTACTTTACAATGTATCATTTCTTAAACTTTCTCATAAACTTCCTAGTTACAGTAAGATGCCATAGAAAAGACCCTCACAGCCAAGGTAATACAGCCGTTATACTCTGAAAACATAATTAAAGACTAGGTCATAAATTATTTGGTCAGGTGATTACATAACAGAATGTCCGAAACTTGTTAATGTTCTGTTCTCCATGCAACTAAGCTCAAAGTCATCTGTGCAGAGCAGAAACCTGGGTGACAATGTATCACACAGGCACCCTCGGGCACCTTGTATACCCCTTTAACATAGCTCATCAAAATGTACTGCCTTACATTCATGTTTCTTTTACTAGATCTAATATACTCTTGGGTATCTATCTATATAGCTTGCTCATTCTTCCTCATAGCCTGTAACAGTATGTGATAATTAAAACTAGTCAATGAGTCACATATCGACTAGTATTGCACAGAGTGAAAAAACTAATCATAAAAAAGAAAATCAGTTTGAGTTTCACAGACTGCTCCTCATTTCACATGAATAAATTATGGATGGGAACAACGTGACAAGAAGATGAATCCAAAAGAAACCTGGCTGAGTGTTCTGGCTATTTTACTACTTTAGTGTGTCATGCTAAATAAATTTATTATTCTCTGGACATCTGTGTCCCTTACAGATGTAAGAAGAGGCAACTTAGTAATTTCCATTGTCTCACACTATAAAAGTATAAGCTCTAAACAATTTAGAGCGAAACAGTTCTCATGCTTAATAACTGGTCCCCAGAGCATGTAAAATCTGTACCTCTGACTTAAAAGCATGTTAATTAATCTTCCTGCAAACAGAAATCTTGAGATGAACATCTCACAGGTATTTATACATTGTTGCTACCAAAGCCAGTCTACAAAGTGAGATTCCCACAATCTTATTCTTTTGGCAGTCAATGGTGTTGGCAAGAGGACGTAACAAACTAGTAATCACTAAGCTGCAAACACTGTAAAAGGGATCCATGGGGATGAACAGATAACATCAATTATTCAAACTTCTCATCCAACTTACTTCACAGAGAGAAATTAACACAGCACACCTTTTGGGTTAGAGAAAAAGCAGCCCATCTTTGAGAGGCTCAGAACTCTCCGTATCATGCACAGCCACAAGGGCTCCTCTTAGCCACAATCACACACCGTGTTATACAGCCAAGAGATTGATGAGCATCTTGGAGCTAATTACTGTAATCTGTGCAGCTGAGCTCTGTGGCACACGAAGCTCATTAGGGTAAGAGCACTCCTTTCACAGGGCACTAGACATCGCTCTTCACTAGCTCACTTCTCTATAATAATTTTATAATGATTATATTTTTACACTTATATTGACTTCATCTTCCACTTCTAGCAACTCTGAATCACCCTGTGTTTTTTGCTGTTTTCTTTTTTCAGCTCATCCCTATACCCACAAATAACAACAAGTTCTTTAACATCAAAATGACAAAGAAGTATAACCCCTTTGGATATAGACTAGTTCAGCAACATAGCAATGATGATGAAATGCATGGGGTTTTGTTTGTTTGTTTGTTTTTGAGACAGGGTTTCTCTGTGTAGCCTTGGCTGTCCTGGACTCGCTTTGTAGACCAGGCTGGCCTTGAACTCACAGAGATCCTTCTGCCTCTGCTTCCCTGAGTGCTGGGATTACAGGCATGTGCTACTGCACCTAACTATGATTTTTTTTTAATCACTATGAAAAGCTCATTTACTGGAATAACAGATTACGCATTCAAAACATTATTCTGAGGGTTTAATACATGTTGGGTACTGTGTGCACTATATTAGGAATTAAAAGTAAACAAAATACCTCTCTTTGTGGAGAAATTCAAAAGAAAATTATAAGCTTCAAATAAAAATATAAGGTTATATAACAATTTCTATAAAACCTGAGTGAGGAAGGGTGAGCGCAGTGACATTATAACGGTGCTGTATGGTGTAGACTCTAGGATGGTAAGAGAAGTTGTAGGCTGGTGAGGATGAGGGCATGAGGTGAAAACTGTAAAGACCTTGATTTACCAGGAGCGAATTTTCATTCTTTGAATAATTTACTTATGTCCTAGCTTCGGTTGGACATTTAAAAACAAAACAGTTAATTCTTAAAATAATGACCTCTTCTGAGAAATAAGATGGAAATGTGAATTTCCATCAGGCCCAGATAAAGGCAAAATGAAAAGGAATCACCTAAATCTGACATTACTTAAAAGACAGAGAATCCCCTCTATGAACCTGCCCAGCAGTAAACAGGCAGACACAGTATACAACTGAGGAAGTGCAAATCGGCATCCTCAGAGTCATGCTAAAGATGCTCTGGCAAGTATCTGTGTTAGTCTTATGCTTGTTCCCAGGGAACACACTGATGAATATTGATGAGAAAATCTTTTCTATAAAGGATGGAATTTAACATCATTTCACTGCAGGTATCACCAAAAATGACTTCAGTTGATTGCATAAGAAATCCTTGTCCATAGCCAGACAGCTGATAAAGCCTATAGAATAGGAAATAGAAGCCACAAGTGTGCTGTAGAGACTTAAGAGACTTTTTTTTTAAATAATGAATGGCCTAGTCATCAGAAAAACCAAGCTCTATAATCCCTGAGATGTACTTCAGAAACAACATATTTACAGGATCTTACCTCCCCTTCATCAGTAAATGTTATTTTCTTATTCACTTTAAAATTTCTCTTCATTACTTTTTTTGCTTCTGCAACTTTGGTTAATTTTTTCTTGGCACTTGACTTAGAAGGTTCTTTTATCTATGTAAAGTGAAAAATAATAATAATTAGAAAAGTGGTTGCAATATAACAACAACAACAAAAAAAAAACTTTTCAAAAATGACTAGACTTTCTATTCTCATTGGTAATTACAAGCACCTAAAATACTGTCCAGAAACTGAACTATGTGAGAGTTTAACTAAGAGTTCCCTGGAGGTTAAAAGGGCTTTAAACATGACTATGACAGGCATTAAGAAAAATCTTTCCTTTGTTCTGTTGCTAAAACTGCACTATTTAAAATGCTGCTACACCAGAAACAATGGATAAAGTAATAAACATTCATAAAGCAAAGCTGTTTCCCAGGTAAAACAAAAACTATTATTATTGAATTACCAACTATGAACTTAAATTTCTAGATTACGAAAATGTAAACTTAAAGTAAAATGAGTAATACAGTATTTGAAACTTAATAGTCTTCTGCCAACTATAGGAATTTACTATATGAATGCTGGGACAATTGAATTAAGTCCAAAGACAAAAGGAATTAACGGTGCTTAACAGAGTGCGCTGCTGGAAGAAAACCAACACCCTAAGGCCACCACAGCATAATACTAAAATTTCAAACCTCCTGTTCACTTCTAAGTGAGCAACCGAGTGACCGCTGAGGAAAGGAAGAAGATTATGGCTCCCGTGATGACCGTCATGGAATGGTGGTTGGTTTTGATATGCCGGGTAGCTCTCCACTCACTAGGGCCAGCAGCAGCAATTGGCAGTACTTGACTAAACAGTGCCGCGTCTATTACGCGGATAGACAGACTGAGAAGAAGTTTTTGGTACTGGGCTGCAGAGATTGCTCAGCAGTTGAGAGTGAATATTACTCTTCTACAGGACCAGAGTTCA
Source organism: Psammomys obesus (assembly GCF_907164565.1). Classification (NCBI taxonomy): domain Eukaryota; kingdom Metazoa; phylum Chordata; class Mammalia; order Rodentia; family Muridae; genus Psammomys; species Psammomys obesus. The sequence continues at coordinate 14,856,951 of NW_026596039.1, forward strand.
GTTTCGTGTTAGGAGGTTCACAACTGCGCAGACTTGTGCTCCGGTGGGGAACGGAAGCCTCTAACTTCCAAGGATACCAGTGCAACCTTTCATATGCCTACTCACAGACACACACATTCACAGTTTAAAAGAAGAAAATTAATTTTTGAAAGACTTTGGCATAGTAGTCAAGAAAATTAGTGGAAAACTATAATTTTGAACTGGAGATTAACTATGCTCTATAAATTGAGAATACTAAGAGCACCTCACACCATCCGACAGGCTGTGTGAAAAGACTGAGCGATAAGTAAACGTAAAACATGCTGCATGGTACGTTCATATCATGTGAATACAGGCTTACTCCATGGTGTACTAGACTGTGGGATTCCTAGCTTTTAATTCTGTACTACAGTGAACCACTCACCAAAGACAAAAAAGAGGAATTAAATTAAATGCACGAAATTAAAAACAACTAACTTATTAAGACAGTTTATGACATGTTATTAATATAGGTTAGAGAATTTTCATGTTTGTTATTATCCTGGATAGTTTTATGTCAGCTTGACACACGCTGCAATCATTTGAGAAGAGTGTCTTTCAACTGAGAAAGACTGGCCTGTAGGCAAGCCTATGGTATAGTTTGTTGATTCACGATTCATGTGGGGGGACCAACCTCAATGTGGCTGATGCCACCCATGGGCTGTGGTCCTGAGTGCTGTGAGAAAGCAGGATGGGCAACTGGATGAGAGAAAAACATGAGCAAACCGGTAAGCAGTGTTCCTCCGTGGCCCCTGCAGCCACTCCTGCTTCTCGATGTCTGCCTTGAGTGTCCGCCCTGACTGCAAATAAGCCCTCTCCTCCCCGCGTCACTTTTGGACACGGTGTTTATCACAGCAACAGAAACTATAACAACTATGTAAACTAGATGTTGCACATGATAAAGTTTTAAGTATAAATAAGCTGTAGTGACACTGATGTTGTTATATCTGTATTGCTTATAACTTCTTTTGTATTTCTCATTCTTGATTTGGGTAATCTACAGCATTTAATTGTTACTTCTCTGGCAAAAAGCCAATTTATAGTTAGTACTAACATATTTAATTCATATTAGGTTTATGAAAAGATCTCCTTATCAAATAGATATTAACATTAATATACTACAGTCTAACTCACAAGATTTCTATGTAAAAATACTTTTCAAATTATTTTTTCCTTGGGACAAACAACTAATCTTCAGCCCTTCCTATGGCTTTGTGGATGTGTCCAGCTGGTGGCATGAAGGCTAGCTATGCCCACTCCTCCAGATCTCCTCTCTACTACTGTTCTCTCAGATACATATGTATCTTCCTCTGTAAATGCTGCCATCTTCATTTCCTTATCTTCAGAGAGCCATCAGATGAAAGAAAACCGTGATGAAAGGACTAGCACAGCAGGCAACTTGCTCATCTAAATAAGATGGTAAATGTAACTAAGCCCTCCTTCCTTCAGCCCATTCGGAATTCCCATGCAATTTCCTCACAAAGCTTTGTCAGAGACCTCCTCCAACTAGCTCTAGGGTTTGTAACTTCATTATTAAATTCTAGTAGGTCTTTGCAGTTTTATGGTGAAATAAACTCTTTTTTGTTGCTGTTTGTTTTGTTTTTGTTTTTCTAAGACAGGTTTTCTCTGTGTAACAGCCTGGGATATCATGGAACTCACTTGGTAGACCAGGCTGGCCTTGAACTCATAGATATCCGCGAGCCTTTGCCTCCTAGTGCTGGGATTAAAGGTGCACACCACTGCCACCCAGCTTGGTGACATAAACTGTTGAAGATTCTGGATTGCCTGATTTTCTGCCATCAAACTTTGTGTTATGATAAAAGGAATCAGACAGATCCGCTGATATAATCATTACAGTATAAACATACAGCCATAAACTAGTAAACTAATTTATTAGGAAGTAGTGTGAGCAAACTTCCCAAGGTAATGGTAATTTCTACTACCTTGATAGAAGTTTGAGCTACGCAAGGATATGTTTGAGCAAACCTATCAGATGTTGATAATTTGGATGTGTCATTTCCTTTGCATTACATAAAAATTTATTCATCAAAGGGTATTGTCAACAAATACTGAACTCCAGCTAACACCATGCAATCTGAAAAATATGAGAAAATGCAATGACATTGGCAATGTACTCAGATATGTGTTCACTAGATGATAATGATAAGGGAATATTGTAAGTGGCTAATTATAAATTTTGGTAGTGGTATATTTGCAGCCAATAATACAGTTGTTGCAACTTCTCTGAATATTCAAAAATAGTCTTAATAAAATACAAGAGTCCAGTCCCTACAAACAGAAAAAAACAGGTCAGAGCATATATTCCTAATACCAAGAACTGACCAACTGGATTAAAAGTTAGTAAGAGAAACAGTACACTCCAGGGACACAGATCTGGCTCATGAGTCCACTAACCTCACCGTGGTGGGGGTGGGGGATGTGGAGGTATTTGTGGTTTTGCCATGGAATGGTTCATTTTCTAAAAGGGACAATTCTTGTTCCAGCTTGCTCTCCTCAAAAAAAAGGTTCCCTTTTTAAGATGAAATATTTAAGAAAACCACGGAAAAAAGCAACAAAAGTGTCAATATGGCTAGATTAGCTACTGACTTGCCTCTGACGTCCTCAGCTACTCAAAAGTGTACAGCTAACTATACAACACAAGACATCTACGTCAGGTAGTTTTTTGGATATATCAAACAAATGAGACAATCAACTTATATACAGTTTTAGAAAACATTTTCATGGCCTCAATGCTTTGGACAAGACAAACACCATAATAAGGGCAAAAAGCTACAAACATGAAAAGGACGGTCAATGCCATGACCCAATGACCTAAAACACCTCCTAGTAAACCAGAGCATATACCAGTGGTCCAGTAGTGCAAGATTGGTGGTCTTTGGGCCTCTGAGAGTCTAACTGTTCTCACAGGTGATATTAAGCAACTACTGAATATGAGCAATTAAATCACAAGAATACTAAGTGTTCAAATAAATATGCAAGATGAATCACTTCCTTTCACAAAAACAGAAAGCCACTCATAGGAAAACACTAGACATGTACATTACCAGCACTTTCCTGTTACACTGTTAAACCCCCTGTGGCATTTTTGAAAAATGGTTCACGAGAGTCAGTCTATATATCTGCACATACACGTACATTTGTAGGGTTGGGATGAGCTTGTCAACAAGTCCACACATGGAGGGCAGAGGCTGACTTATACTATCGTCTATCACTCTCCACCTTATATTTATGAGGCAGGATCTCTCCTTGAACTTGGAGCTCGCCTCTCTGGCTAAAAGCACAGCCAGAGATCCCTCAGGATCTGCCTATCTCCCCTTCTATCCTACACTGTGATCCTCCCCCTACTGCACATATGGCTTTTATGTGGATTCTGGGACCTCAAAATCAAGACTTTGTGGTTGCAGACCAAGCACTTTACCCACTGAGCTATCTCTCCAGTCCCAGTGTTATTTTTTTAATGCTAATTTTAGTAGGGATCCTAATTTGTTTTCTATTGATGTGATAAAACACTGACCAAAACAAAAACAAAAACAAACTGGGGGGGGGGGGGGGGCCAAGGCAGGAGCTCAAAGCAAAAACACAGAGCAAGAACTGAAGCAGAGATTACAAGGGACTGCTACTTACTGACTTGCTTACTCAGATTGCTTTTTCAGACACCCTAGGACCACCTGCACAAGGGTGGCATTGCCTAACCTAATACATTCTGAAGTATGTATTTCTATTATCTTAACATGAATGTTTCAATAAAAAAAAAAAAAACTTCCGATACATTATCAGTACAGTTTCTATTTTCCTTTTCTGTTTCCTACATTTTTCAAACACATTTCAACACCAAACTTTCATTCAAATTCCTTCGACCTTCCTTACCTTTCAGTGCTCACAATTAGGTTAGTTAAAATCCCAATTTCTGTTCTCCAGAGATAATTCTGTTTTCATCTCATGTCCTATTGTTATGACCTATGTGTGTCATGATAACTAAATTCACCATACTCTTCTTATACTCTTAAATGGTCCTGTTTATCTTTTCATTCTGAAACATAGCCCTATAATTAAAATTCCTCCTTACTAAGATATTTTCTTTGACTCACTTAAATTGTTGCAGGGACAAGTTTAGTCTAACTGTATCCATCCTGAGTCATGACCAGCATAACTGTCATGACCAGTATACTAAATATAGTTAAGCATCAGAGTGGTATTTGGAGCTGTCTGACTAAACCCAGGTACTAAGAGTGCCAGGTAAATACCGCACATCTCTGACATTAGCTTCACATAACCAAGCCATATTTCAGTTGGATAGTCACTTTTTTCCTGAACATTATGTGACCCCTTCCGTCTAACCTAAGTCAGGGAGACCCAGCATTCTTGCTACCACTCATGAATCACTTCTAGCCCAAATCCTCATTTGATTGTTCTCTCTACAATCCTGAATCGGTTCTTTCTTGTAGCACTTTGCAGCTGGTTCCCACACACTGGACCTGGATGTTTTCCAGAACAGTTTTTTAGGATGTTTAGTATTCTGCCTTTCTGTTAAAATACAAGTATCGGATATCTCACTATAACTCTAAGGAAGTGGGGGGCAATAAGGTAATAAAAATCTCAAAATGCTTTACTAGCAGATAAAATTAGGAAACCAGTGATATTTTGATTTAGGAATACAATTTTTAAACTTGCCACTTCTAATAAACTTTTTCATATTTGAAGGCAGGCAGCTAGAAGAAACTTAAGAGAAAAAGAACCTTATACATTTTTTGCTTTATAGACTATATTGATATTATTTCTAACTTTCCTCAAAATATTAGGTTTCTGTTATTTCCCACAACTTTTAAAATCCTCCTAGAACTGACAAAAGTGCAGCAGATACCAAATTTATGCAATCAAACTTTCAAGTTTATGTTCCTTTCTTCAGTCCACTATTCTACTGAAGAAAAGTAAATTCCAGAAATATATTGCTTAAAGGAAGATTTATTCACCATCATAAACACTGATGCATACCATCTTCCTTCAGAGATATCTAGTTTATCTATTTGAACAATTTAATAGAGAATTCATCAAAACAAAAGTTGGCCAGGACATATATTTCTATTTTTCTTGACAAAATTAGAGTATTACATCAGTGGAAAACTAATTTTTTTAAGAAAATGGGGATGGGGGACAATATGTGCCATCCATAAACAAAACAGGCAAATGACACTGACTAAAATCCCAAAATAAATGATTTTTCAAGATCTGCTACTGCCTTTAAAAGATGTATATATACAGTAGCAAAATTAAAGACAAGTCTAATCTTCTTTCACTCAAGAAAAGGACAACAGTAGTTAAAAACAGAGGTGAAATAAACTTGTAAGGGACAGGAGCCTTGACAAGTTTCAAGCACAGTCCAGGCCAAGACACAACACCTAAGAACAAAACAAACAGGAAGGACAGCTCTGCAGACTTCAAACAGTTACAGTGATGAGAGAGAGACAACTGAACAGCAAAATCACAGGAAAAGGAGAGACAAGGGGGAAGAGCAGCTCCGTGATTAATGCTGTTGTGACACCGCTGTATCGCCCCACACACACCACAGAACATTCCTTCCCAACAGGCCCCAAATTGTTGACTGAAGTTCAAGAAAATCAACTAAGCCAATAGTAAAAAACTAGAAGTGTCTTAAGCAGGTATAGGGTGAAAAATAATTGATGTCCATATCCCAAATATCTTCTCTATATAATATTTGAGATATAATACTAAAAGTACTAAGTCCAAAAAGGGAATGCTAGAACATAAAGGAACCCTTGACAACTTGTCTAGACTATCTCCTTTCCAAATACTTCAACTATTTAAGCCACTTAGTAGTTTGACAGATTTGGCTGAGTCTTTAATAAGCAGGATTATTAAATAACAATATTCCTAATGAAAAACTTATCTGAAACTAATTTTGAAGATGTTCAAGTTTAATCAAATAAACAAGATAAATTGATAAAAATTCTATTAAAATGAAATTAACTCTCTAGTAATATACTGAGAGTCCTCAAATTATATTATGAAACTCATAATTTGGCTCATTAATTCCAAATCTATGATGACCTCTTACCAACAAGGTTTCCTCTTTTCATTCTGGTATTCAAGACGTGAGGAGTCAAATCCTGATCCATATTTAAGAATGATATAAAACTGTGTAACCTGCATTTTATATCTCCTGCCAGTCATTTCTGTTCTATCTCCATTGTAGATGTTCTGGCATTTTTCTAATAGGAAATATTAAATATATTTTAAAGCTATTTTAAATTCCTTTTGAAATGAGGAATAAAACATAAACTTTTAAAAAGTCAAGTCATATATTCAACAGACCTTCTCTACTATAGTTTTTCATTAGCTTATTATTACTGTAACAAATATGTAAAATTAACTTTCAAAGGAATTCGTTTTGTCATGCCTTAGTTTTGAGGGTATTTGGTCCATAAGCAATTGTCTTTGTTATTCTGGGCTTCAATGAGCTCATATTTAAAAGACAGGAAAGACTAAGTTTAGCTGGAGATTCAGATTCATGAGTTTGTTACACACACACACACACACACACACACACACACACACACACACTTTAGAATGATCACAGGTAAGATGTGATAAACCAAATCATGCACACGAGAAGGTTCTGGATTACCTAAGGCCTTAAAACACATGCTGAGGAGTTGGGTTTCACCAGAATATGACACAAAATTCTAACCTGCAGATAGTCTTTATATTAAAAGTAAAATTAAAAATTAGAGAACAAGGCTAGGGAGGTACCTCAGCTGATAAAGCACTTGCCGTGAAGTATGAGGAGCCAAGGTGAGCTCCCCAGAACCCACCTAAAATTCTAACGTAGTAACATGAAGCATAATCCCAGTGCACCTACAAGACAGGAGGCTCCCTAGAAGCCTGAGGTACATACAACAACTAGCGACCTGCTTAAAAGACAGTATGGGATGACACTCGGCCCTTAAGGTGGTCCTTTAACTTCAGTATGTTATTCAGGTAACTTATGCATATGCATTTATATACTATACACATAAAACATACAGACATTTTTAACAAATTTTAAACTTCATAAAAATTCAGGGCTAGAGATTTAGTCCTATCTGTGTTGGTGATTGTTCCAAGTACATAGAGCCTTAGCTTAATTTTTTTTTTTTTTTTTTTTTTTAACGGAAACATGACTTTATTTTCAGGGAATCAAACTGATTTCCATTCCAGGTTTAGCATATTGCTGAAAAATTCTTATGAGCAAACATAATATACAATATAAATGCTTTGGAATGATTTTTTTGCCATCTTTTTTTTCAATATATTTTTTAATTTTTTTATTAATTACACTTTATTCATTTTGTATCCCCCCATAAGCCCCTCCCTCCGCCCCTCTCGATCCCACCCTCCCTCCCCTTTCTGCATGCATGCCACTCCCCAAGTCCACTGATAGGGGAGGTTCTCCTCTTCTTTCTGATCTTAGTCTATCAGTTCTCATCAAAAGTGGCTGCATTGTCCTCTACTGTGGCCTGATAAGGCTGCTCCCCCCTCAGGGGGAAGTGATCAACGAGCAGGCCAATCAGATTATGTCAGAGGCAGTCCCTCTTCCCATTACTATGTAACCCACTTGGACACTGAACTGCCATGGGCTACACCTGTGCAGGGGTTCCAGGTCATCTCCACGAATAGTCCTTGGTTGGAGTATGGGTCTCTGGGAAGTTCCCTGTGTTCAAATTATCTTGTTCTGTTGCTCTCCTTGTGGAGTTAGCTTAATTTTTAGTACCCATCTCAACAGTAAAAATCAAACAGCAGATGAGGTCGTATTTCATTAAAAAGAAAAGGCCACCGTCTCACATTGTCTCTCCTGAGTGCCAGACAACCGCAGACTTCCTGGGGAGGTGGGGGGATGCGTGCCTGTGGGCTTCTTAGCCAGCCAGTCTATAGAATGAGAGATTCCTGGCGAGGTGGGGCGGGGGGTGCCTGTGGGCTTCTTAGCCAGCCAGTCTATAGAATGAGAGAACTCCAGGTTCAGTCAGAGGTCCTGTCTCAAAGACCAGCGGAGGGCCTGCCAGGTGGCTCAACAGCAAAGGTACTCGCCACCAAACCTGGTAACCTGAGCCCAAATCCCTAGGACCAACATGATGAAAGGAGAGCGCCAACTCCTTCACGTTTTCCTAGTAATCCACACTTGAGTATGGCACGCACTTGTATGCACGCACACACACACACATGGACATTACATACGTGTACATACACTCACATTTCTAGTCAACGTTAATGGTCAACTTGATACAGCCTAACAGCATTATGAACTGTCTCAATTGATACAGAAGAATAACACAATCCCTAACCGCCCCAGTTTGTAAAAGAAAGCTGGCTAATCATGAGCCTGTGAGTTAGCCAGAGAGCGTGATCCAGTAAGCATCATTCCTCCATGATTCCTACCCTGACATCTGTTGATGATAGACTATGAACTAGAAGTTTAAGCCAAATAAACTCTTTCTTCCCCCAAGTTTCTTTAGCTTAAAGTGATTGATTACAGCAACAGAATAAGGAAAACATGATGGATGAAGACAGCAACACACACACACACTTTCAAGGATAATTTAATTTTGATATTACATATAAATGAGTAGAAAGTAACCCTTGAGATTATACAAACACATGACAATATAATTATATAGTAAACCTAAATGAGATTTAGCCAATCAGTATGTGCATCGGTGTGTTAAAAGAATGCAATTTGCTAAAATTAAAATACAACTAATGAAAAAGTAAAACTCAACTTGCTTCATTTTTCTTAAATGGTGAGAAATATGCACCCTTAAGTTAGTATCACAAAAAATAAAAAGGGTTTTGTTGGTTGGCTATTTACAAAAACATATATCATGTATTCTAAGCCACTTTTCTGAAAAATTTATAAAACTTCTTCATAACTACTTTCTGTTACAATTTTAGATACTGCCATTTTTATCTTCTGACATATGCTATAATGCACTTAATGAATAGATTTTGAAGAGCATAAACAACAGAGTAATATCTAAGACAACCAAATAATCATTGTGATTTGTACTTTTTTACTAACATATTTGTCTTTATAAATCAATGCAGGTAATGAGTTTACAAGTCAATTATTTCACCAAAAAATATGAAATACTAATATTCTCCTTCAAGTGCAACTCTGAGATATACAACTCTATTAAAAAAATATTCAAAAACAATAGTGAATTGAATATAAACATAGCTAATTTATTAAATGTAAGTGATACCAATTACAGTAGAGTTTGCTAGTACACCATGGCAAAAATTAAGCTTATTTCAAAGGTAGCAGTGACTAATGATTTAACAAACTCTAGAAAATAACTAGATTTGTCTTAAAGTCTTAGTTATTGATTTTCTTGCCCATTCCACAAATAGTGTCTAGTGAATTAGGCAAAGTTTATAGGCAACAGCCATAGGAAAATTAATGTGCAGCCTGGTTATGGACCATTAATGCAAAATATACAGTCACTTTCTTAAAAGAAAAACAGGAATGCAGTAACTATGCTTACACTTAAGAAACACCAGGATAAAATAATAATTTCTATGGTAAGAGAACATTAGCAACAAAGATAAAGATCTTTCCATATGAGCACAAGTCAATAGTGCAACTAAAATAAAGCCTAGTTATTTTTTAACTTGGAGACAAGTATTAAATACGTGGAAACCAAAGAAATGAAAATATTTCTTTTTTTTTAATTCTTTTTTTTTTAAATATTTCACGGAAAGAAAACTCATTGTCTTCACAAACAATTCTACAAAACAAAACTAATGTTATTGTAAAATCTAAATATATAGCACTGTTAAGAACAAGTAACATTGAAAACAATCTTCTTCCTATACTATACTTTAAATGAAACTTCTGCTAAAAATAGAAATGTATCTTTGATGTTTCTATACGGCTTGCTCCATTCAGCAAAAGCAACTACAACATAATAGTTTGGTGAAAAATTTAATGAATCCAATCTGGGGAGAAGTTGGAACTGGCTTCCACAGAGCACATGTTTTGTAAAAGGACAGGTACAGTGCCAAGACACCTCCTCTTTAGCTGATGTGAAGTCTAGCCAAAACAGAAGCCATGCTTCCAACACACTGTACAACTTGGTCCTGACAGGAAATCAACTTGTAAGCAATGAAATACACCACTTTAATCACTCTACATTTACTTAGATCTTATGTATGGCAAAAGGCTCAAAGGTAACAGCCCAATGATCTTGCCTTTATATTAATGCATGGGTAGAATATCCTTACTTTCTCTGGGAGCAGGGCCTATAACTTTATTCTCATCAATGCAGTATGCCAATAATTACAAGATGTCACTTATATAACTAGATTGTGTATTGCTTCTGTAGATGTATTATGTAACATACAGCTTTACTTTTTCAATCATATGCGAGCTACCAAATCCCCTAAAAACTAAATGTCAACAGCCATACCTGAGTAACCCATATATAGTCTTTAGCAGCTAAAGGTAGTATCTTGCAGCAACAAAAAAGATTAGTACATATTGGACTGTTAAAACAACAGGAAGTTACTTTCTACAACTCTAGAGTAAGAAATATGAAAGCAAAATGGAGAAATATCTCAACTGTTAAAGATTAGGCTCACAACCAAAATCCTAAGAATTGTGACCAAGGTTATGAGCAATTCAAGTCCTTGTGAAGGCCCTCAACATTTTTGCAGACAGTGAAGCTTTCTTGCTATATCCTCATATGGACATTCAGTCCAGAGCATGTAGCCAGCAGCGAGCAGCCAGCAACTAGTAAAATACTCAGTTACACAAGTGCCAAAGAGCATCCCCACCCTCGCTTCCCTACCTGCATTCTATGCCAATCAAACCTAAAATAAAAACCGAAACTAACTAATGCTTTATTGCAACTTTGTCAAAAGATCATGAATAGAGGACCCAGTTTAACCACACTCAAATATCTCACTCACAGGAAACATGAAATGACAAATATGCTGTTTTTTTGATTTTTTAATTATTTTATTTATTTCTATTTATTGTGTGTGCATGAGAGAGAGAAAGAGAATGAGGGGGTGTAACATGCCTGCATGCATGTGAATGGGAGAGAAAGGATGAGAAGACTGTGTGTATGTGACACGCCTGCATGCATGACAGAGAGGAGAGAGAGAATGAGAACACAGGAGCCTACACACACACACACACACACACACACACACACACACACACACACGTGCGCCATTTATCACGATGCATATATAGATTTCAGAGGACAACCTATGGGAGCCAGTTTTCTCCTTCCACCTTGTGGGTCATCAGGCTTTCACCTGCTGAGACATTTAACAGGCTCTAAACATGTTATTTAATGCTGCTAAGTTTGTGATAGGTTTTTGTGTGTGTGTGTGTGTGTGTGTGTGTTTTTACACACAGTATGAAACTAATATATATCTGTTAACTGTTCTGGAGTTCGCTTTTAATTTCTCTGATATATTTGGACTAATATGATTATGTAATAGCCTCCATTAAAGTTTACCAAGTTAACTATAATGGACAGGTATTTATGGTCCATTTTTATTTTAGTCCTAAAACTTAAAACCAAGCACAAAATTGAAACACCACAAGCCATCTTCAAAAAAAAACCCACCAGGAGTGTCATGTTCTAAAAAGGATTAAGATATAAGACCCAAAGTCAGAGGAATAAGATTTCACATAACCTTCACAAGCTGGGGAAGGGAACCAGCTCAGAGGCAATGAACAAGAACATTTATTTCCACACTTGAGCATCTGTTCTATTGCCCAGATTTCCTTACCTTACTAAAGACTACTTTTTATGATTTAAAGTTGTTTTCTGCCAAACATAATATGAAATTTGCTCATAATTTTCTTTTTAATGAGAAAGCTAGGGAGATGGTTCAATCAGTAAAATCCTGAGAATCTTAGCTCAGATCCTCAGGACGCATGTCCAAGGAGGGAAAAGGGTTGGTCTTAAGAGGTCATAAGCACTCGTTTATACCCACCAATTAGTGCTGCACTCGATCCTCGCCAGAGAAACTTCTCTCTACAGTGAGCAGCAGTTAAAACAGTATCATCTGGTCAAGGTGCTAAGAATAAGTGAATGTTAAGTCATAGCCCTAAATGAAACTTTTATACCACCCCCACCGTCCCAAGGATCAGAATTAGGGGACCAAAAAAAAAAAAAAATGATAGAGGACAGTAGGGGTGCTGTGAAATACTGTCTTTTAAAGATAAGACTTGGCTACTACACTCATGAATCCATTGCAGCTATGGTAAGCCACATAAGACCAAGATAACAGCGTTCCAATAAGGCACCACTAAGTGGACTCAATGGGTGTGAAGAAAGAAAAAAGTAGAGGACATTAAGATGGGAAGGGAGTACTGGGGAGTCTGCAGGGATTCTTGGTGCTAGATAATTATCAAGATGCATTGTACACACGTATAAACTTGTCAAAGACTACATAAAAGATGTCTTTAAGCTACTGTGGGTCTGTAATCCAGCGCTGCAGAAGTACAGACAGGAGGATTCCTGGGGAAGCTGGTAAAAGCCAGTTTACCAGAATCAGTGAGCAACAAGTTCAGTAAGAAACCCTGTCTCAAAAATCAGAATGGATACAGAAACTGTGGTACATCTACACAATGGAATATTACTCAGCAATAAAAAACAAGAAAATCATAAAATTTGCAGGCAAATGGTGGAAACTGGAAAAGATCATCCTGAGTGATGTATCCCAGAAGCAGAAAGACACACAGGTATATACTCACTCATAAGTGGATACTAGACACATAATATAATATAAGGTAAACACACTAAAATTTGTACACCTAAAGAAACTAATCAAGAGGGAGGACTCTGACTAAGACGCTCAATCCCCATTCAGAAAGGCAAAGAGGATGGACATCAGAAGAGGGAGAAAACAGGGAACAGCACAGGAGCCTACCACAAAGGCCTCTGAAAGGCTCTACCCTGCAGGGTATCGAGGCAGATGCTGAGACTCATAGCCAAACGTTGGGCACAGTGCAGGGACTCTTATGAAAGAAGTGGGAAATAGTAAGACCTGGAGAGGATAGGAGCTCCACAAGGAGAGCAACAAATCTAAAAACTCTGGGCACAGGGATCTCTTCTGAAACTGATACGCCAACCAAGGACCATTCATGGGGATAACTTAGAACCCCTGCACAGATGTAGCCCATGACAGTTCAGTGTCCATGTGGGTTCCATAGTAATGGGAACAGGGACTGTCTCTGATATGAACTGATTGGCCTGCTTTTGATCACCTCCCCCTGGTGGGGGAGCAGCCTTACCAGGCCACAGAGGAAGACAATGCAGCCACTCCTGATAGACTTGATAGACTAGGATCAGAAGGAAGGAGAGGAAGACCTTCCCTATCAGTGGACTGGGGTAGGGGCAGAGGTGGAGAAGTGGGAGGGAAGATGGGATTGGGAGGGGAGGAGGGAGGTGGCTACAGCTGGGATACAAAGTGAATAAACTGCAATTAATAAAAATAAAAAATTAAATAAAAAAATCAGGGAATGATGATAAAGGAAGACTTATGGTGTAAGTCACACAAACACATGAGCTCAAGAAGACCTACAAAGGGGCTGGAGAGATGGCTCAGAGGTTAAGAGCACTAGCTGGTCTTCCAAAGGTCCTGAGTTCAATTCCCAGCAACCACATGGTGACTCATACCATCTATAATGATATCTGGTATATTCTTCTGGCATGCAGGCACACATGCAAGCAGAATACTGTATACATAATAAATAGATAAATATTTTTCAAAATGAGACCTATATAATATGTGCCTTTAAGATGTGAAAACAGCAATGATTAAAACAAAGATTCTTGAAGGCTGCTTCTAACAAATATTATCTATCCAGTGAAAGACAGGCCCTGAGTAACAAAGGTATCAGAAACCTTGCAATATTGAATTCAGTCTAATAGACTGGAAAGAGGTTGCTGGCAAGAAAAAATAAAAAATAAAAATATATGATTTATTAGAAAAACAAAGTAAATAGGAAATTAAAGTAAGCTTTGGAGTAGATCCTGAGAGGGCACAGATCTCTTTATATTGAGTTCACAAGAAAATCTCAAATTTGATGGTTATTGCTGGGAACAATGCTTTGTTGTCTACTATGTTGTATTATAGCACCAGGTGAGGGCATGATCCTAACAGGTTATTTGAGTGAAAATATTTAGATGCTGTATTTGTATTTAAGCTGAGGGACTGATAACAACTGAATATACTTTGTACATACAAAATTGGTTTTGGTCAAATTTAAAAAGGTGAATTCACAGGGCAACTGTCATACAATTAAACTCTGCAATTCAAAACTATGTTAACAGATAGAGTAGGTTTTTACTAAAGAAAACACATTTTCAGATACGTACATATTATCTTTCTACTTAATGTAAATAGATCCATGCAACTTTTTTTTTTTTTTAGTTGGGAGGAGGAGAATCTGTTACAGGAATGGTATGGTTGGGTTTAGAGAACTTTATATAAGCTCATTACTATTTGACTGTTACAAATCTCAAGATCCATATTTCTGTGTCTCTACATTTTAGTGGGCTTCAACTAATAAGCCTGGGCAGCACTGCCTATTGAACACATGCTAGCCGTGAGGAAACTTCTGTTGTTCTTACCAGCAATAAACGTCCTGAAACTGCCATGTTAGCATGTCTATAAAGCTTCCTAGAGCTCCCTCTTAAATAGTAGCCTTCTCTAAGTAGTGGAATTTCCAGTGTGTCTATGCTACTATAATTGTGGTAAAATAGTTGAGAGCATGTATACTGGCCAACAGCACAGGCTTAAGAGTAAAGTACACCTGATCTGAATTTTAACTCTACTATCCCTTTGTGTGTGTGTGTGTTTAATTTAGTATGGTATACAGAGTCATGCATGCAAAAAGACATCAAAAGAAACCTCAAAAATCATTTTATAAAAGGAGAAAGGGCCCTGCTGAAGGAAACTGAATACATCATAAAAGAGTTGGAAAGAAGACAAAAGGATGTTTTCATGGAAGCTGATCTAATAATGTCATGTCAAACACATAAACTGGCAACTTCACACATTTGTACTACACAAGCCATAAACACTCCCATTTATATTCTTACTTGAACTTCACAACAGGGTACACCAGAATTTTCAATGTATAAGAGAGAAGGAAACTCTATATTGATGAGAAAATATAATACACATTCAGGATATACAGATCTTCTAGCATCTAACCTGTATCTTCTTTACAAACATCATGCTGCCACCAATCTTGAAACAGCTTAACAATTTCGTAAGTTCAAACACTTTGAAAACATATTTCTGTAACATTCAATGTACACCTAGCTCAAACTGTAAAGAAGGGAAAAAGACAAGCCAACATAACACAAATCTACTTGTTTATTCCATGGCAGTCTACAAAATAGCAAATATGTCACTGCTTCTGACAAGACAGGTAAGAATCAGAAGTGAAGCTAATTCATATTGTTAGAAAACTATGGCCTAAAATTTTTTCTTAACAAAATTCAATCACACTCTGGTATTAAAAACATCTATTCTGACAGCCAGGTGCACATTCTAAGAACTGCAGGATATTCTCACTGCAGACAGCGTGTACCAACACCATCTCCTCCAGGCAATGTAAGACCTGCACTTGAGAACGACTGTGTTGCTAAATCAAAAAAAATTACCTTGCTGAAATTGTGCTATTTGTGAAGTTCACTCTTCCACAAAGGGTCTCCTAATTTCTAAAGGTGAGGGGCTGTGGTTGTTAGCCTGGGGAAGGAAAGATCATACAGGCCTGGGGGCTTGGGATTCGGATTCAGAATCTGAACACTCAACTGAGCAGATGTGCTCATTCCGAGTATTTCAAAATGCAAAACTTTCTTTGAACCAAAGTCACCCGTAGAGTGGGACAGGCAAAGGAGCTGAATTCGTGCCGGTTTGAGCTTAGTGTGCTACGTCGGAGTTCCACTGTTCTCACTGGCCTGGGATTACTTGGGTCACAAAGTTGACCACAGCCTCTGCTCAATTATTCTAGTATGTTGCTCCTGCACACACCCGAGCTCACTAGAGCATGAACACTTAGCCAGCTGCACAACCAAAATTCAGGAGTCCAGCACTGTTGTACCCACACAGGCAAACAACCTATATGGAAGGCCACAAATAAGTAAGGCTTTTTTTTTTTTTCTTTAAATGTTTTTAAAATCCATTGGACAAAAAGCTTTTTCCTACATTCTACTGTCTGAGGAGACTGGAGAGGAGCAGGAACATGCTGTCAGGCAGCCACTTCCGAGAAACTGCTCTGGAGGCCTGCAGCACCTCAAACAAGCCTCGGTGATTGTTCCTGCTGACGATGTCCACAAGGGACAGGGTCTCCCTCCTGACCCCTGGGACAGTTCTTGGTGGGCTGTGCTAGGCACAACACATGGTTAAAGCTACATAGAATTTTCCTCATCCTCTATCCACAAGTGTCCTTCCCAGCAAGATCCCACTCTAGACAGCAGACAGGGACCCTTCTACTGAACCTCCAAGGAAAAGAAGAAAATTGCTTTTCAGATGTTTCAAAGGGCTACGTGTAGCCATATGGGTCAACCACATGCATATCTTTCCACAGACTCTGTTCTTTCATTTCAACATAGAGCAAGCTATGGTTTTATATGTAAATATTATATAAATAATGTATAAAACATTAAAAGGTAACTATGTAAGATATTATTTCTGAAACAATTTTAGTTTTATCCATGACTATAAACTGTGTCTCAACCTAGGATATTTACTTTAGCTGCTTAAGAAAACATTGAAGTCTCGACTAAAACATATAGTTCTGTGGTAGCCATTGCTTCACAATGAGAGAAATAACTACAACTAGAGAAAACCTATATAAAAACATTAAATTGTCAGTATTTTGGTCAGGTTTCATTTTGTAAAGAGAATAATATTCAAAGACTTGGGGAATATGAAGTGAAAACGTGTATCTGTAAAACTAACATATATTTCATGTGCTTTTAATCTTATTTATTTACTTATTTATTTTTCGTTTTTTGGGACAGGGTTTCTCTGTGTAGCCTTGGCTGTCCTGGACTCGCTTTGTAGACCAAAGTGGCCTTGAACTCACAGATTCACCTGCTTCTGCCTCCCAGAGTACTGAGATTACTGGTGTATGCTACCGTACCCAGCTCAAATGTGCTTTTTAAATAAAAGTTCCTAACACGACTAACTAAGGCACTGATATTTTTAAAAGTTACTTTTCATGAACTTCAGCAAATACCTCACAAACTAGCATAGCAATATCAAATAACAACCAATACATATTACCATTTCTACATATTTGACAGACAGGGATACAAAAGGAGAGAGAGCAATTGCTTTATCACTTTTCTAAGAAACTAATAAAACACTTGAAGTATAATAAGCAATGAAAATGATTAACAGAAAAAAATCAAAATAAATAATCATAAATACTACAAAAGCAACATTCTTCAAGTAAATTGTCGAAACATATTTTTGTCCAACAAAATTAGGCAAAAGTACTATCTCGTGCAATTTCCCTATGTCTGTGCATTAATTAACAAGAATTTAGTTTACTGTAAGTCTAGCACTAGACGTTCCAAATACACACATCATTAGGTAGTCACTGAGTATATTAGCTCTAGCTAGGCAGACACAGCACACCTATAAATTACAAGAAAGAAGAACAGTGCCAAAGGGAGACACAGCCCAGCAAAAAGAACAGCATTGCAGAGTTTTATGTGCTCGCTTTGACACAGAACACAAATACAAAGGGAAGATTTAAATAAAGAATGAACAACACCGATGTAACTACACTACAAACATAAAGCTGGACTATGCACACTAAGTAATCAGTATCTGTATCTCCAACAGTATTTTTTGAACATCGACTCTGAATCAGGTATTGTACTCGGTCTCAGTAATATGAGAATAAAACAGGCACTGTCCTCTTGATGCCCAGCTGAACATACAAATAAATGATTACTATGATACAGATGCCCCAGGCATGTTAAATTTGTGCAAGGGACAAAAAAATAAATAAGTATATAAAAATTTTTAAAAAAGATAATTTTGAGTAGCATTTCTCCACTGGAGGTTTCCCAAGGAAATTTCGAAAGCATCCATGGGGAGGGAGGGTACTGAATTAACTTTTCTCACACAGCAGAATAATATCCATATACAACTTTCCAGGAAATCAAGAACAACACTGGCAGAAAGCAATCAACTAGTAAGACTGTAGTTGACACAGAAAAAAATAAAAGTACCCCTGATGCCTGATTTAAATTTCAAAAACAAAAATTAACGAGAGTCCTTTGCCAGAAATACGGAATGAGCCATGAGTATGTAAAGGTTCCTAACATCACTAGTCATCAAAAATTAAAAATAGGGCCAGGTAGAAGACAGAGACTAAAGGTACTTGGCCACCAAGCCTACCAGCCTGAGTTGGATACCTAGAACCCAAAAGCTACTCTGACCTCCATGTGCACCATGGTATGTAACACACAAATGTAACAGTAATAGTAGTAATACTACAAAATAAGTTCAAACAGGGCAGCATTATAATTTACAGGCTGATTACGGATAGGAGAGCCCTCAGATATGGAGCACTGTGACAAGGAGCTCACGCTCCAAAAGCAAAGAGCTGGGGTCAAGAGCCTGTATATGACAGCCACTGCCATGATCAAGCCTGGCCAGAAGCTGTCAGGAAAAAGACAGCCGAGTATCTCTGGAGTTTGGGGAGCAGGGGTTGGATGAAAATAGGTCCAGAACCCACTGGCAGTGAAGGAGAGAAACAGGCAACAGCCTTCCAAGATTGATGACTGATGATCCCATGGATCATTCCCTAAGGGGGCAGACCTTGCCAACAGCAGGAGTACTACACACTGGCAGGGATTATGGTATCCACTCTGGAGGCTAACGCAATGGCAACTTTGCTATTGCCAACTGCAAACTTACTCAAACTCTTGGGCCCAAAATCTCCTGTGACATCCTTCTGACACCTAAGTCTCTGTAACAGGAAGCAGACTTTCAAACTTTACTTGATTGGAAACATTTTGGAAGCACTCAGCTCTCTTTCCTCCCCCAGTTTTAACAGGTCTTTCTTCATTTTATACCTCATTTACCCACACACATTCAGCCACTGAGGACCCATGTAGTTCCATAATCTCTGAACATAAACTATGACCATACAGACCCCTGAGATCATTTATCAGAGGTCGTGGAGGAGTCTGCCTTCAGGTGAGATTCAGGAGACTCCACAAGCCGGGAAGTCACCCCGCTTCAAGAGGGACTTGCAGCTGTGGACAGGGAGAATCCATCTGGCCTCAGCTTCCAGGACTGAGAAATTCATTCCAACTACTGCTTCTTACTCTCCAAGACACACTTCTTCTGAGACCTGCAGCTTCACCAACCCATGTGACTTAACTTGGAGACCTGCTAGTCCAAAGACCGGAAAAACTGTAAAAGCTGTGATGTTTCTCTGAGCTTTAACACTGTAAGCAGCTCAGGCTAGCTCCCTGGTGTACTAAGAGTTCAAATCTCACTGTTCGTTCAAAGTTATCACTCCCATGTGGGATCCTAATTTTCTCCTTTAAAGTTGTTAATCCTGAATTAAGAAATTTCTCCTTCTTGCTTAGCTTCTTTAGGTGTACAGATTTTAGTATGTTTATCCTATATTATATGTCTAATATCCACCTATAAGTGAGTATATACCATGTGTGCCTTTCTGCTTCTGGGATACCTCACTCAGGATGATCGTTTCTAGTTCCCACCATTTGCCTGCAAATTTCATGATTTCCTTGTTTTTAATTACTGAGTAGTATTCCATAGTGTAAATGTACCATGGAGCTCAGTCTCCTAGTGGGTTCCCTAGAAAGTGAAACAGGGGCTGTCTATGATAAAGTCAAGCTATGACAAGTCATATTCTAATGTGGACCTTTCAGAGGAAGACCAGGCCTACAAAAGAGACCTGGCTTAAAATCCATGCCTATTTTGCATTTGTTTCAAAATATAAAAGAAAAATATACTAAAGCCTCAAACATTCAGAGAAAGTGAGAAACAAACTATAGCATACATATAATTCTAAGGATACAATTTTTGTACAACAACACTGTTATATGCCTAAATTTTAAATAGTATCTAGGGAGAAAGTTGAGGAAGTCAATGCATTCCTTTCTACTATAACCTACAGAGAGAAATCAATATAGTTAGCTGAGTAGATGACCCAGGATACCAAGGCTTAACATACAATTCTCTTAGTCTTCAATGAACTAGTCTTCAGTTCCTAGATTAAACAGACAGTGTTTCATTCATCTATTTCTACATCTTCTGTCAGATGAATTATACTATGCTTCCTTGTGAAAGTCAAAGTCTACATAAATCTGTCAATGTAATCTTTCACATTCAAAAGCCAGTATGCAGAGTAAAAATAAATTTAAGATTAATAACTTTCATTTCCATTCAATATCCTGTGACAAATTATTGTCATAGTTACACTATTCATATTGTTTTATAATCTAAAGATATTTATATAACTTCTTTCAAACTTGAATGTACATGGTAATACCAACTATTTAAATGAGCCAATGGGTAATTCTAAATAGGTTTTTAAAGGTTTCACCATGCTCTCTATCACGTTGTGGGAGTTAGGGGACGCATTCATGAGACAGGGCACCATGATTCCTTGAAGGAGCTAATGGGCAAACCACAATGAAAGGATAAAAGTAGCAATGAAAGGACTATTTCAAAAACCTTGAGTGAGGCCTGAGCTTTCCTAAGCATCACATTGACATACACAAGACTACAAACACAATGTATTAAGACAAAAGGCACAAACAAATGCACTTTTTCAGTCATTATGAATCTTGTTTGTTTTTGTTTTAAAGATGTATTTTGGGAGCTGGAGAAATGGCCAGGCTCTAAGGTTGAGAGCACTTGCTGCTGTTGCAGAGGACCTGGGTTCAGTTCCCAGCACCCAAGTGGTGGCTAGCAACAGTCTGTAACTCCTCTGTTGTGACAGGTGTGGCACAACACAGCCAACACAGGAGGAAATGTTACTGAAAGCTAATTTTGTTTTGCTACTGCTCTCATACAGTATCCAGAAAGAACAGAAGTCTGGGCTGTAGAGGTATAATAATAAAGTCTTCCCATTCTATAATCTATGAAAAGATTTTTAATGTTCTGCTTTTGAAATAAAACATGACCTATCTATACAATTCTCAAAATTTTGAATTTTTTTCTTTGCAATGAGGCAATAAAGTGCAAGTTCTATGTCTGTCAAGGATCCTAGTTTGCTTTCTACTGCTGTGATAAAACATTCGACCAAAAGCCACATGAGGAAGGAAGGATTTTATTAGGCTACACTTCCATACCATAGTCCATAATATAGGGAGCCTGGGTCAAGAATTCAAGGCAGGAATCTAAAGGCAGGAACTGGAGTAGAGAGCATGGAGAAAATGTTGCTTTAGGGCTTGCTCCCCAGGGCTTGCACAGACTGCTCTGTTATACACCGTAGGACTACCGTCCAGGTGTAGCACTGCACAGATGCTGGCCCTTCCCATACTAAACGAAAAAGCGCTCCGCAGATTGACCTACAGTCAATCTAACGGAAGCACTCTTTCAGTTGAGGTCCCATCGCCCAAATGGCTCTAGCTTTGTTGGGACACGGTTAAAAGAATGACCCACGAGGAACTCTGAGAGAATCTCCTCTAGGAAAACAGGCAAAGGACCTTTGAGTGATCATTTAAGAAGCCTATGAAACTAAGACAGCAATAGCGCTATCCTCCCTCAGACAGCATCAACTTCTTAGCACCACTCCTACAGTGTATATCCTAATCTGGATGCAACAAAATGAAATCAGAGAAAGAAATACAGACGCTCCTTTGACTCTCTTAACTCATCAAGTACTCTGCAAGTCAGAGTGAGATACAAGGCCACTAAAATTGTGCTCTGTATCCAGGCATGTATTACAGAGAATTCTGTTAAAAAAAATCTGTTTAAAAATAGGACAACTATTACGTGTTTAAAATATATATATATAAACTGAAAAAGGAAAATGATCAAAAAGTTACAGAAATTCATATATACCAGTTGCTTTATAACTAGAATTTCTTTGAGCATGACTCAAAGATATTCTACTAATGGGAGTCAGATTATTTTATAAACAAGGAAAGAAAACCAAGAGAATCTACTATCAATATTAAAGAACATTTAAACAATGTCAGTACTCAAAAATGGAAAAAAAAAAAAAAGAGCCTCTCTGTGAACCATATCAACAAATATTCTCCATGAAAATAACAAAATATTTATTTCATAACGTGAAGGCTGAGCTTTATATCGTTTTGTCTCCAACTTCTGAGAAGCAACCCTAAAGACGCTGCACGTTTTAGACACAGACCTGTCTCACCCGGTAACTCATTTTAGAAGATACTTATCTAATAGCTAGAAAAATTATAAATTCAGTATCCAGAAAGCCTGTCCTGCAGTCTAGCTTTCATAATACCAAAACGTATGTAAACTGCCAAGGGAGTGAAGCAATCAATAGTCCTATCCAGCTGTGTCATCAACAAACTATAACAATGACCAGCACAGCAAGATGTCCCTAAAAATGCAATAGTGGCACCCATATCTTGGCGGTAACAAACACCTGCCTAATTGGACTTATGATCCCCTCAATAAAAGAGAATGTTCAGCCACAAATGGGACATCTATATAAACCCCTCTCCCAATGCTCAGGAAATACTGTGGAAGGGAAGAAGGGAGAAGGATTGTAAGAGCCAAAGGTTGGGGAGGACTGGAGCAAACCAATGTCTTTGTGAACATTTCAAGACTGGCACACTCATGAAGTCACAACATCTGTGTTCCTGCACAAGACCATGCCAGTCAATGTTCTAGCATAGAGGTAGAAGAATCCCCCACACCTAACTCAAGAGCTGTGGGAGTTGGTAGCTTCCGAGGGGACAAAGAGAAAGTTTTCTTTAAGGGGATGGCCCTGGTAGATCAACCATGGTCCAGTGAACGGCCCTACACACAGGAATATAGGAGAAGCATACGCTGGACTTGATGCGCTATATTTTTAAAAAGGAGGGAAGGGGGAATACATCAATAAGGAAGTGGAATGGATCTGGGAGGAGTTGGAGGATAAGTAGGGGTTAATATGATCAAAATATATCATATAAAAATTTAAATAATAAAAATTATATTTTAAAACAAGCTAAAATTTTAGGAACTTGTCAGGTATGGTGGTATACACACGTAATCCCAGCACTCCTGAAGTTGAGGTTGACGCATGAAGATCCTGAGTCAAGGCCAGCTGGGGCTACATGGGCAGACTGTCCAAAAACAAAAACAAGGTCTAATAAGGGTTTGTAAGCTCTTTATCAGCAGATTACTTTTTTTATAAATACAGGGTTAGAAAAAAGCAGTTTTTAAAATTCCTGAGTTAAGAGCAGAACACAGGAAACATTTTACATAACCTTGAGAATTCCTAATCTGGCAATCCTTTCAGAAAATGAAATGATCGATATTTAAAGTAGGTTACACTAGGTCCTAGTTTCCATTCCTTTTCGTTACCCAGTGCCGATCACATCTATCTCACAAACTACTAAAGATCAAAGATCTCACTGTCGAATTTATGTCTATACCTTTTATTTTAAAAAATACTTATTGCCTTCTTTTCTTTCTTAGCATTTTTGAAACCTTAAATTATTCAGTAACTATGATTGTTTCCACTGGTCTCTCTAGAAGCCAAGTATACAATTCTATGATATCAAATTTAACTCTTCACTATTTTACATAAAGATGTACAGATACAAGCACATGGTATAAAAAGAGAAAACATTTAATCCATGTTTGATGCATAGCTAGAAAATTGTTAAAATAGCGCATCAATCAATCAAAATATTTCAGTTCATCTGAAATTGACTAAGAAGCACGAAGTCAGTAATAATTAACTTTCATTTTGACATATTTGAACATTTTTTCTAGGTAGATCTTAAAGACTCTTATTGAAATACTTTTAAGATGCCCTCATTTCAGACCCTTAAAATCCTCTGAACCGAATTATTAAGATTTATTTTAGTAGTTACTAGGTGAAAACTTTTCCTATTACTACAGCACTTGTAATAAAAGTCAACAGTGAAATGTTTTTAATGCACAAAATGTTCTTTTAACTTTTGAATATGTCTAATGCTTAAAATAAGGTCAAGTTGTTTAGTATCCAGTAGAGCTTTATAATGTCTTCTATACAGTGATTATGGCAAATCATTAGAGTTTGGAACAAATGGTTAAAGAAAGGTTACCTCTGACTCACACCTGGGAGGCTGCAGTATTAATGTTCTCAATAGTTAGAGATTCAGTAAATTACTCAGATTGAGTATATGAACCATTACCCATGTCTACTACTGGGACAGTCAAAAGCACTGCCAGCTATGACTTGCTAATAATTTTTCATCTTAATGTAAGGAGGCCTTCATTTTTTTTAATAATTCAAGAAAATCAAGAACAGCAAGTTCAATCCAAAAGGACTATTATTCTAATCCAACTGCCAAAAAGGCACCTCAGAAGTACCAGTGAATAATAAATATCAATAGTGCTCACTCAAACTTTGATTTTTAATATACTACTGTTGAAATTTTCATATTCATTTACATCTATATATTACAAATATATTACATTATATTTACATATATATTATTTTTTCCTATTCATAGTATATTTACATGGTTTTTATATTATGCTTTTACCAAATACATTCTACAGGAAATTTGCGTGTATAGGTCTCCATGCTGTCAATACCTTCTTACTTCTTGTCACACTGCCTTCTCCCTCTTCTTCCTACCCCAAATGGCAGAAGTCAAAGCTATACAAGCTAAAGCAGGAATGCCAGCACTAGAGCTGCTGAAACGCTTTACAAAGACAAGTCTGGATTTATACTTGACACTTTCTCTACAACCCTTATCTTGATAATTCATGGTCCACAGTTTTCACAAATGTTCATCTACCAAGGAGCTCTCATCAGAAATAAATCACTGAGAGCGGCACCACAGTATAGAGCTAGGCTCCCCAAGCCAGGAGTTCATGACAGTGCAGAGCTAAGCTCTCCAAGCCAGGAGTTCACAGTGTAGAG
>NW_026596039.1:14882137-14989487 GCF_907164565.1 Psammomys obesus
AGAGCTAGGCTCTCCAAGCCAGGAGTTCACAGTGCAGACCTAGGCTCTCCAAGCCAGGAGTTTACTGCAAGATATTTTGAGTCCAAAACATTTTTTAAAAAGTGAGCATTAACAGCCATTTAGAAAGATTAGAGTCATAGGACCAAAAATATGATCCTAGTTCTAAAAGTTACTGTCAAGCAAAATAAATTGTCTCAGACCACAAAAAAAAAAAAGGTTTACCTCCACACTATTTTTCTTCAAAAGAAAGAGAAAGTCATGTGTACAGAATAGAATTACTTTCAGAACAGAGCTAAAAACAGTCTTCCTGAAGAGCATCCCTTTTTGTACTCAATGAAGCTGAAAAGAGATCCACACCAGCCCCTAATTATGAAGAGAAAATGCAAAAAAACTAACCAAGTTCTTTGAGATCATATCATATGCCACAGTAAAATGAAACAGAAAACATTTGAAAACTTTTGCTTTCATACCTTGTATTTGTACCATTTGTTTAATTGAACACACGCTGTGGTAATAGCAGGTATAAAATGAGTATTTGTCACAAACTAAAAGCACAATAACACACGCTTAGTGAATCAATTACTTTGTTTATGCAATTTTCCATTCCTGATTATTTTCAACAAATTTCAGTGAATGGCTCTGCCCATTAAAAAGAGAATATACCACAATGGCTAAAATAAAGCTTAGAACTGTTATGGTTAATGTTAACTGTTAACTTGAACATGAGCCTCTGGCACGCCTGTGAAACAGGCCAGCATAGAGAGCCTCTGGTGACTGAAAAAGAACAAGAAAATGGCTCACCCTTTCCCCACAGAAAGTTCAGTGCTGCTGATCCTTTGTTTTTAGCCAAGTGACCTTTTTATTTAACACTTATTTCACTCTAAATAGGTGAAGTAAGTTCATACCTCCCTTTGTCACTATTTGCCGTAGTAGTCTACAGAAAACAAATACACTCCTATTACTACTGAACTTTCCCAATCTGAATAGTTTACAAAACCAAAAGCTTTATCTAAGCTTGTTTCAATGTTTGATATGCATTTATTTATGGTATTTAAATTCCTTATAAATTGAAAATACAAATGTTTAAGATAAAACACGTATTATCAGATATCTTGACTACCCACTGTCACGAATGTGCACGGCGTGTTTACAATGTTATCTATCACCACCGTGAGTCTAGTTGGCTGTTAAATGGTATACATTTTCTCCTAGCAACGACAGGCCAGAGACCTAAGAAATAACGAAAATTTAATGCTACTACCATGGTGTAAACATCAGCAGTAACAGTGAGGGGCACAGCTAAGGCTGCTGTGGTACCCAGGCATAAAAAAAGAAGTTGGACAGTCAAATTAAATCTGATTTGAAGCTTGCTAAGTAAATGGAAGAAAAAGGCAAAAATACAATGCAACTAAATGTACTGATTGTGGCTGGGGTTGGAAGAAATATATACATAACAGAGAAGACAAAAGACATGAAGAAGGCTGAAGCTTCAGGAAAAAGTCATGAAACAAATAGAGATTAATTAATTATAAGGACAGAAGGCAAAAAAGAAAAAAAAACAGGGTCAGAGAAATGTTTAGGTGATGAAATATAACTACCCTGGTTTACCACAATGTTAGGTACATGTATTGAAATATTAAGTTATAGCTTACAAATATGCAATTTTATGTGAACTAATTTTTCTTTTTAAATAATGGTTTCTTCATGAATTTAAGAAGTATCAAGAACAAAGAAATTAGATTTGAGAATGGCAGTTTCTAAGATGACACAGTTCTGTGAGGAAAGAGTCGGTCAAATCTAAACAGAATCACAAGACAATTAAAGAGCTGGAGAGATGGCTCAGAGGTTAAGAGCACTGTCTGCTCTTCCAGAGGTCCTGTAGTTCAATTCCCAGCAATCACATGGTGGCTCACAACCATCTATAAGGTCTGGTGCACTCTACTGTCATGCAGATATACACGCAAATAGAGCACTCATATGTAAAATAAAGAAATAAATATTTAAAAAAAAAGAGAAATCTCATTATTAAGGAAGCTAAATTTTGTTCCATTTTAAAATTTCATTTATTTTATGTGTATATGTCTGCATGTCTGCCGTGTGTGTGTATGTGTGTGTGTACACCGCAGAGGCCACAGGAGCTCATCAGATCCCCTGGGAGCCAGAGTTACAGGCAGCTGTGACCAGCCTAACATGGATGCTATGAACTGAACTCAGGCCCTCCAGGAGCACAGTAAGCACTCTTAACTGCTGTTCCATCTCTCCAACCCCAAGACAGCAAAAATGTTAAGGCTGGCATTAACAAAGCTAAATGACCTTTTGGATAAAGCACTTGAGGGGCACACTTGGCCACAAAACTACTGGCAATTGGACCTAAGAACCTTGACAAATATGCAAATTACCATAATGAAAAGTGCCAAGTACATAATCTACTACCAAATCCCAAAATAGTCTCCAACTGCAGTTACCAATATTTTACCCAAATAATTGAATAATATTATAATTAACAGATGTAATTTATACAAATAGGTAGAGGAACAACTGATTTTTTATAAATCAGACATTCAGATATCCAACATGAATCTTGGGAGACTAAACATCTTTTATATAGATAGGAAATTAAGCAGAGGATAGAAATAAAAGTGACTGGGGAGATTTTTTGGAGAGAGAAAGACAAGAGAGACATATTCTGTAATTAGGATGCTGAAATTTACCTGAGATAAACACAGAGTACAGTCTTCAAAAGGTACAACCCTCCCCCAACACGGCACCTTCCTCGGCTGCCTTCTTTGGGAAGAACTGCTTTATAGAGATGATCAGCACAGACCCAGGCTACAATCATAATAAATTTTATATTAATAATTGTGAGAATGAATGCACAGAATTGGCTAGAGGTCATTTTAAGTTGATCCTGTGTTTTTACTGGGTACTTTATTCCAGTGCTGTTTATTTAGGCTTTTATATGTAGTTGAATTTATCTGTTGGTTTAAGATACAGACTTGACTTGATCTTTGTTTTACCTAATGCTAAATTTGTAAATTTGTTCCTGTAATATCTTCATAGGTCTCTATTCCAGTAGTGTACTGTGAATACTTTTTTGCAGTATTGAGGTTGGCTTCTTTTAGAGGTCCCTGTCATGCAGCCCGGCTGAAACAAATTAGGTAGTGTTCTCAGGTTGCAGAGTATTTATCCACATACTCTTTCTTTATGAATTCCTTATGGATTATGACTGTAGTCTGATGACTGCAGTTGAGGGATACACGTTGATCTTAGTGAACCTGATATTTACATGTAAGTAAGACCATAAATGCACTGATTTACCTCCTATGTAAGGACCATCCATCATTCCATGAACATTCTAATAAACAATCTCTGGTAGAATTATTGCCAAGTCAATATAGTTTTTTTTAAATCAACCAACACAAATCATAGTCAATAAAGCTTACTGTAAATTAGCAATCCTATGGTTTGAACAAACATCTTTAAAGCAAAAAAAACTATAGGAACACTAAAGAGAAAATCAGTATAGCCAGAAGCTATACTGTGTGTGTGAGCGAGAGAGAGAGAAAGACAGAGAGAGAGTGAAAGAGAGAGAGAAAGAACAACTACTACTTCCCATGGCGTTGAAACAGTTTTCCTTCACTTCAAAATTCAAGGAAAACAACCTAAAGGAAAACCTAAAGGCAATGCTTGTCAAGCAAATTTTTTAACTCCCTGAACAATCCTTTTAGTTAATGCTACCATTAGCCCCTCCTTCCAACCTATAAAGTAGTATTTCCTAGGATGTACAGTTTATAAACCGCTGAGTTAAGATCTAAACTCTTGACATTTCACTCCTGAGTCGACATTGACTATCCCCTATACTGTGTCACAAAAATAAGCTTCTCCATGTAATGACCCGTAAAGCCATACTGGACAAAGGAAAATCACACATAAACATCTAATCTCAATTGGCTCAAATAAGTGCAAATAAATAAAACTGTAAAGAGAAAGACAGTATTTTAGGCATTGCAGCCTATCGGGTCTTTGTCTCACCTTCTTAACCACTGCTGGAGTCTAAAAGAAGCATAAACTGAAGCATAAATTGGCTGTGTTCCAATGAAAGTAATTTGTCTCAAGGATGTATAACAGTTTGCTGACCCCAGCCTAACTCACAACTAAAAAGATATCTTAATATGTCAAGTGTACTATAAAATGTATTATGCCTACCTAAATTACAGAAAATCACTAAGACGACCTAAGAAATAACTTTAGGGAATTTCTCTAGGACAAATGCTTTTTTCTACACACAGCAAGGATTTGTGTGGTTTTAATTATATTGTTAAAACTCATTGGTTTGGTGTTAACTAACAACTTTGTGGCTTTCCTACCACCTGTGGGAATTTTTGAACCCCAAGGGAAAACAGCACCAGCACTACCACCACATGGCCCCAGGACAGGTTTTATAACACAGGACAGCTGCACAGCCTACATTTGGTCTTGCCCCACATTTAGTCCTCACCAACAGCATCCATTGATCCAAGGGGGTGTTCCTGAGATCTGGCCAACAAAAGAAAATCAATGTCTAAGAGCATAAAGTCAGAAAACACTTTGTGTTACTGGATGCACATCAAGCATGTAAAAAGTATCTGTGTGGGCTAGACATGGGAGCAGACATCTTTAATCCCAGCACTCCAGAGGAAGAGGCAGGTCTTTATGAGTTTGAGGGCGCCTTACATAGCAAGTTCCAGAGAACCAAGCTACCAAGGAAGACCCCAGTCTCAAAAGCAAACAACCAAAGTGTGTGTGAAAGTTCAGTCTTTTCTGACACTCTGTCTGCTCTCCTGGTTACCCCATAAAATAGGCTAGGGTCAAATAGAAGGAGAGGAAGACCTCACCTATCCATGTACTACGGGAGAGGCATGGCGGGGGGTGGGGAGGAAGACAGGGTAGGATTGGGATGAGACGAGGGAGAGGGCTACAGCTGGGATACAAAGTGAATAAAGTGTAATAAATGATAAAAAAAAATTTAAAGGGATAGAACAAGGAATAAGGTTTGTTATCTGTTGTCATAGATCTCTAGACTAGCAGTTATAAACAAGTTCCAATTGTTTCTTGTGGCTCCATCTATTTATCTGTGAATTTCATGATTTCATTTTTCTTTTAAACAGCAGAGTAATAGTTCATTGTATAAATGTACTACATTTTCTTTGCCCATTTGTTGACAGACATCTAGTCTGTTTCCAATTTCTGGCTATTGTGAATAGAGCAGCAATAAATATGGTTGAGCAAGTGTCTCTGTAGAAGAGTGGGAGTTCTCTGTGATATACCTCAGAGTAGTATAGCTGGATCTAGAAGTAGATCTATTCCCAACTTCCTGGGTACACAAATCACTCTTAAGGGTGGGCCCTAAATCCAGCACTAGATGGCAAACATAAAACAATCTCCCTGGCACCTTTGGCAGTTCTCTGTCCTATAATGCTTTGTCAGGATTGCTTTGTTTTGATCTCGTGGGTCTTTTACACATATATCAAGGTTTGCAGTTGTATGTTTTTATGGGGTTTCTGTGTGTGCACAAGTTATGTGTCGCTGCATATACATGTTTCTTGAGCTTTCTTTGGCTCCTTTTCTTGTTTGTTTTGTCCTTTTTCTGGTTTGTTTTTATTTTATCTCATTTTATTTTATTTTATTTTATTAGATGCCTGTTTGTATCCGAATAAGAAAAAGAAAAAAGGGGTATAGATTTGGCTGAGCAGAAAACTGGAGAGGATCTGAGAGGAATATGGAAAAGGAAAACTATAATCAGAACACAGTATATTTTAAATATCTATTTTCAATAAAAATTGAAATATAAGAGACCAGGTAGGAAAAACAGTAGAAATAAAAAAAGAACAAAGAAAAGGGTACAGTAGAGCACACCTGTAAGTAATCCCATCACTCAGAGAGGCAGAGGCAGGTGGACCTCTATGAGTTCAAGGCCAGCCTGGTCTACAAAGTGAGTCCAGGACAGCCAAGGTTACACAGAGAACCCTGCCTTGAAAAACCAAAAAAAACCAATGAAAACAAACACACAAACAAAAAAGAACAAAGAATAGGATTGGGCCAGAGCTATTAACAGGTAAACAAGCTCCACAGAAATTAAAAGCAATGTTCAAGAAGAGGCCACAAACCATTTTGCTTCCGAAATCCTCAATCTCTGCCATGTTTCTTACATTCCTAACTATCACCTTGATTCACCCTCCTGAAATGGGAAAATAGCAACCATGTCAAAATTCCTCCAAAACATACAAGATGCAGGTCTCAGCAATCACTGTACTTTGACCAATTCAGTTAAAGTTCAATTTATCATTCTAGCTAATACAGAGATCTAAAAATGATCAATTTGCACATAAGGAACCTATCTGCTTTCAAGCATTTAAACATGGAGTCGACTGATCTTAAATGACTTTATATGTATAATCACATCAAACAAGCAAACAAACAAACAAGCTAAGTGACTCCTATGCACTTGTCAAGCTGAAACTGATACACTGAAACATCTGGCATGACCAAGTTCAACTTAACTCTTACATGTACATTCACAAACAGCCAAGTTTCCAGTCATAACAGATTACATTTCAAGTCTTTCCTTGTTCATGACGATATTTCCTTGCCTAAAAGCCCTTATAACTACAATTATTAGCAAAGTCCTTTTTTTTCTTTTTTTATTTCTTTTTTTCTTTTTCTTTTTTTTTTTTTATTGGGGGGGTTACACAGGGTTTCCCTGTGTAGACTTGGCTGTCCTAGAGGCACTCTGCAGACAAGGCTGTCCTCAAACTTATAATAGAGATGCACCTGCTTCTGTCTCCCCAAGTGCTAGAATTAAAGGATTGTAGCACCACACCCAGCTAGCAAAGTCCTTTTTTTAGGCTCAATTCCTGTTTCAATGGGCCCTTATATTCTCCCCTTCCAGACAGAAGTATTCCTTTAACATTTATGCTCTGTATCATCAACCAAACTGTAAGCAAAGGCCTCACTGCACATAAAGAAACGCACACACATACATACACACACACAACAAATACTTGATACCCATTAAAATAGTAACATATCACGACAACACACAGCGGTGAGTGACGGGACGATGTGGAGGAAGCAGAGCCCACACACACTGCTGATAGAGTGCAACAACTTTGGAAAGTTCTGACAACGCAAAATCTTAATCCTAGAGCTAGCACTAGGCTCAAGACTCCTAGGAGAATAGTCCCAACACTAAATAAAAGCAAACATCAATATACTCTTATATACACCAACAGTATTATTTAAAAATACCAAAAGCATTCAAACAGCTCACATGTACATTAATTCACAAATGGATAAACAAAAGCAGTATGTCCATAAAATGCATTATTCGGCCTTGAACGGTAAAGTACTGATATATGCAACAATATGACATTTAATAAAATACTGTACTGTTGGCTCACATCTGTATTCCTACCGCTCAGGAGACTAAGGCAGAAGAGTATCGTAAGTTCAAAGCCAGCATGGGCTCTACAGTAAATCCTGTTTCAAAAAAATTAGATTTGAGTGTATGTCTGTGTGTGTGTGTGTGTGTGTGTGTGTGTGTGTGTGTGTGTGTGCGCGCGCGCGCACGTCAAATAAAAGAAGCCGGTCACAAAGACATTTGTGATTACATTCATATGAAATATTCAGAATAAACAAATCGGATGAGATAAAAAAATAATTAGTACTTACTTATAGATAGAAGAAAAAGTGGGGAATTATAAAGGGATATAGTGTGTCTTTCTGAAAAGATGAAAACATTCTAAAATTGATAGTCAAGATGGCCAGAGATTGAGTATATAAAGAAAATTTAATGGGTACTTTCACTGGGTGAGTTGTACAGTTATAAAGTCTATCTCAAAAACGCTAATACAAAAAAAAAAAAAAAACAGTAAAAGAAATGCAAGACTCTTATAAGAAAAGAGCATTACCATTAACGTATCCAAATCTGTGTCAGGACTTCAAAGTTTAGCAAAGTCCAACATCTAAAGAATTTAACTTCTTCTTGCAACAGAAATCAGGACTATAGATGTCATTACCTATTTATTCTAAGGCAGAAAAGAAAGTGAGAGAAACAGACAAAATGACAACACATACAGGATGCTGAGTGCTAAGATAGCAGCAAAGAAATATTGCTCAGGAAATACCGACTTATTCCCCTACCGTCCCTCCCCCAAATGACCCACTGTTTTTGGGCCTTATCAAGCAAAAACAGTGGTTTTCACATGGAAGAATCTGTACCTTTTCTACAATTCATGAGGATCACTTAAATTATAGTCATTTTTCTATTTGGTGACTTCGAAGAAACAGACCAAAGAGATAAACAAATGAAAATAATTCCGACTTTCTGCTACTATGTAGCTGTGCCAGCTAGTCTTATGTCAACTTGACATACAAAATAGTTATTTGAAAGGAGGGAACCTCAATGGAGAAGATGCCTCCCTAAGATACAGCTATAACACAGTTTCTTTATTAGTGATTGATGGGGAAGGCCCAACCCATTGTGGGTGGCGTCATCCCTGGGCTGGTGGTCCTGGGTTCTATAAGAAAGCAGGCTAACAAAGCTAGGAGAGGCTGGCCATTAAGCAACACCTCCATAGCCTCTGCATCAGCTACTGCCTCCAGGTTAATGCCCTGTTTGGGTTCTTGTAATGACTTCCTTCAGTGATGAACAGCAATATGGAAGTATAAGCCAAATGAATCCTTCCCTCCCCAACTTCCTTTTGGTCATGGTGTTTCATTGCAACAATATGAGCCCTAAACATTAAAGGCTAGACAACAGCATAGTGGAAGACCACCGTCCACAGGTCTGCAGATTTCCACCAGACATCTTTCATCAGTTGTTGGATCAGTATGTCCTTTCAAAAATGTCTGGGCAGCATAAAGCCTGAGAAGGTATAGAGAAGGACACCCCCTCCCCAAACATGTTTTCCTTAGTGCCAGAAGGTAAGTTTATTCTATAGCCAAAGTAACAAAGACAGTGTCTCCACTGAAGGAAGGCTGGGCAGGATTGCTAAGTGGCCCTCTCACAAAACAGACTCTCCTAAATAGGTCTTCTGAGCTGTGGCACAGACAAACTCTGTGGGCAGAACTAACTCTGACCCACCTCTGCACAGTCCTTACAGAAGCTGTGACGCCGCAGAACAACTATCCAGCAACTTTAATAAAACGGACAGTAGACTAACTCCACGTAGGGAGGCTCTTCACAGCCCTAGAAACCTACAAACATCATTTCTCTTTCAGTAAAAATATTTTAAAAAGCCAGATCCATCTGCAATGTCTGTCATAAAATAGAATTGAGCAAGAGAAGGAAAATACCGAAAGGAGAAAAGGTAAACTAGTATAAACAGTTCACTGTATTATTATAAACACATTATAAATCTAGACAGCTAAGCTGACTCTAGTGGCTAAAAACAGGAGCATATTATGGGCAATAAAATACTCGTCTCTCCTTTCATGTGAAAACAAAAAAATACCTCAAAAATTTCTAGTTGGGAGTAGAGACAGTCTAAATTTTACACTATGATTTCCAAAGTTCTACTTGAGTAAAATGTCAGGAAGAAGGCAATTCAGAAAGATCAAAGAAAACAGTACTCTTCAAACCACAGAGCAGTGCACTATTTAGTAAGTTCTTGCTAAGTATTTTTGCAATATTCAGCCATTCCCTACAAACATTTTGAAATCCGTACACTTTCCAAAATCAGTATCAAAGTAGAAAACATTCCTGTTCTGTTGCCTCCCATTACAAAAGCCAGCAAATATAATATATTCAGGTTGAATATTATTCCAATCATGATCACCCAGAAGATGTAATAGGAAATATCCGTTAGAAAGCAATCTGAAGAAAGCCTTATAGTGGCTGCCATGGGAAGTGATTCATCAAGCCTCGTAACTGATTCATGAAGTGTAGTAATGGGAGAGGCAGGAAGGACAGAAACAGGAATAAGCATGATTCTGGCTGGCCTCGAACAAGTGAAGTTAGTAAATGACTCCTATCTCACACATCTCTAATTCTTAAGACATTCTTCCAGGCCCATTTATAGTGCCCATTTTTAGTGTGTTTATTCCTAAAGTTTAATTTATGTACCATAATAATCCCTACTACTTTATTAAAATATAACAAAACAGTATTCTGTTTTCAAACATTTATTATGTCAAATAAAGCCAACAGATTCTTTGCCCAACAGTATACCAAGACTGTCTGTCACCTCTGTTCTAACAGCCAGCAAGCAGGCAAGGCTAAAATAAGGAAAGAAATCAAAAAAGGGCAATAGCTTTCTGTGGAGGAGAACAGAGGGTGTGCCAGATGTGTTCATGATCTATTGCCTGCTTAATAAAACATTTTCCTTTTTTTTAAGATTTATTTATTTAATGTACATGAATGTTCTGTCTGCATGTACACCTGCACACCAGAAGAGGCCATCAGATCTCAGTATAGACGGTTGTGAGCCACCATGTGGTTGCTGGGAATTGACAGGACCTCTGGAAGAGCAGATAATACTCTTAGCCACTGAGCCATCTCTCCAGCCCCTAAAACTTTTTCTGTTGAAGGGAAAATAAAAAATAAAAATAAAAAGTCTTGGTTTGAACATAAAAAAATAAACTGAGTAAGTAAATAAACAACATAATCATTTTTAAACTAAACAGACAATTCGAATCATGTATTGAAGAAAAGGAAAAGAACTGCTCTTACCTTTACCCCCTTTGATACTAGGGATAAAGCAAAGTTCAACAAATGGCATAAAGGGCTCATTGAAGGAAATGACCTCATGCTACAAACCAGCATTAGGTGCATCTGGTGAAAGGCCCTGCAGAAGGACTAGGGAAACGGTTCAGTGGGTAAAGTGCTGACTGACAGCATGAGGACCTAAGTTCAGAGCCCCAGAATCTATGTACATGCCAAGTGAAGCAGAATACACTCGGGATCTGGATACTAGGGACAGAAACAGCAGAATTCAAAACGTTCATTGCCCACAAGTCTAGCTGGTTCAGTAAAAGCCTGCCTCAAAATAAATAAATAGATAGATAGATAGATAAATAAATGGGCGGGCGAGCGAATAAGTGAATGAAATAAAAACGTGGAAATCAAGGGAGGGCGGCAACATCCATGCCCGGCTTCCACATGCACCCATATGGATGCTCAACTGCACAGGCATGTATGTGAAGCCACGCACATGCGCACATAGCCATACAGATAGAGCACACACAAAGTTAACAATGAAATTTAAAGCATGTAAAGACGTTGTGGCAAGCATATGAAGGGCTGCCTGATCTCAAGAGGCTCATTTTACTACATGCTTTCATACTTCCAGTGCACAGTCAATTAATCGACCAAAATTTTAAGAAATAATTCTTTTTGTCTTCCTTCCCTTTCCTGATAGGTTAGGGGTAAGTGAATTGATTTAGACCCACAGCTATAACAAAATATTAAAGACTATGTAATTTAGAAAGCATAGAAATACATTCCCCCACTACTGGAGGTTGAGAAGGCCAACATTCAGTATCTAGCATGATGTCCGGTGAAGGCCTTTTTTAGTTATCCTCAAATGGTTGCAGAAGAACGCAAACGTAATACTAGTTCATTACAGAGAAGCAGGTATAGCAAAAAGCAAGCTAACCGGTCAAAAGATAAAGCTGCTTTTACAAAAGATTCAATATATCCAACTCGAGAGAAAGAGCCCTGTGACTTAGCCATGTTTTATAAGGCCAGCTTTTGCAACACCTGAATTTAAGAGAACACACTGAAACTACAAGCAAAGCCCAAAGGCTCTTCAGACCAAATTGTGGTTGTGTCACTTGGAACAGCAAATCTCATTCATCAGTGACAGCCCCAAAAATATGGAGAGTGTAATAGTGCCACATTTTTTAAATGACAAGGCTTAGTTTCAATCACTAAAAATAATTTACAATGTTACAAATATAATGTATAAATACAGATAAAATTTGTATATTACATATACTCAAAAGCCCCACAAATTTGTATTCTATACATTAAATTGAAGAGTTAAAAAATGCAGAAGGGTTTATCACCAAAAGATAAAATAGCAGGCAGTGGTAGTACACTCCTTTAGTCCCAGAAGATCTCTACATTCAAGGCCAGCCTGGTCTACAGAGTGAGTTCCAGGACAGCCAAGGCTACAAAGAGACACTCTGTCTCAAAAAACCACAGAGAGAGAGAGAGACAGAGACAGAGAGAGAGAGGGAGGGAGAGAGATAAAATAATACAAAAATATAGGCAGAGAACTTCATCCAGAAATAGCATAATAATTAATTACATCTAATAATTTCATATAAAGAAATACTCTAAAAAATATTTTACTTCTACTTCCACTTAATCAATTTCTGCCAGACAATATACTTCTCTAGCTACAATCTGATTATACTAGCGAATTGGGAACTCTCCCTAACCCACCCCATGCTGTAGAGTGCTCAGCACATTGTTATATAGATGATGTTATTTAGTTAACATTTGGCTGTGCTATGAACTAGTGTTATCCCATACACTGGTATGGGATACCAGTGTAGCATTTATAGCTTTTCAGGTCAATTATAAACATTCAGAATATTTTTAATTACCTCATCAACTACCTATACTATAATCACAAAATCCACTCCCTAATATTATATTTGAAACAAATAAACCATACCACCGTAGTGACAATTCTGGAATTTTGGGTTCTTTAAAAACACACATGCACACAGAAATATTACAAGAATATGTTTTCATTTCAATCACAGATGTGGAGGTGTGGGGCTGCTTCAGACCATCCACAGCAGCTGACTATGATTTGCCTTGTGCAGACAGTTTCTGCGGTTGTGCCATGTTTGGAAATCTGGGAACTTTTCAGAGGGTATATAAATGCTAAAGCCCCAAGAGGAGGGGTGGGTGGTTGTTGGCTATTCAGGGGGCTGGCTGCAGTTTGTTAGTGGTGCTCCCAGAAGTAACAAGAAGAAATTAGATTAAATGATCTTTATCTCTCTCTTTCCCCTTGCTCAACTATGTTCATAGCAGCTTTATTCAAAATAGTCAGAAACTGGAAACAACCTAGATGTCCCTCAAACAAAGAATGGAGAAAGAAACTTTGGTACATTTACACAATGGAATCCTACTCAGCTAATAAAAACAAGGAAATCTTGAAATCTGCAGGCAAGTGAATGGAACTAGAAAAGATCATCCTCAGTGAGGTAACCCAGACCCAAAAGGACATGCATGGTGTATACTCACTTATATGCGGATATTAGCCATAAAGTATAGCATAACCATTCTACAATCCACAGACCCTAAGAAGCTAAGTAGCAAAAGGGAGGATGCTTGAATCCAACTCAGAAGGGGAAATAACAGACATCAGAAGTGGATAAAGTGAGGGAAGTGGGTGAGAAAGGGGGTGTGAAGGGGAATGAGGGTGGGGAACAAGGGTGGGGATCAGGAGGGAGCAGAGCAGGGGTGGGAGGTAAGAGGGCTGGGTGAGAGACTGGAAACCTATGTGGGGGAGGCATCTCTGGAACAAGCTGGAAATCCACAACAGGATAGGCTCCTGGAGGATATGGGGGTGACTCTAGCTGAACCTCCTAGCAGCAGGGAATATGGCGACTACAGTGATCACCTCCTATAGCAAAGCAGGACTGTTAGAGGAGGGAGGGGGACACCAACACACCCACAAAAACTATGACCTAAAATTTACCCTTCCTACAAGGTGTGCAACGATAAAGACGGAGCAGAGATTGAGGGAAGAACCAAACAATGACTGGCCCAACCTGAGATCCACTCCACAGGAGAGAGTCAACCCCTGACACTATTAATGACATTCTGCTATGCTTACAGACGGGAGACTGACTTAACTGTCCTCTGAGAGGCTCGACCCAGTAACAGACTGAAACAGATTCAGAGACCCACAGCCAAACATTAGGCAGAGCTTGGGGAGTCTTGAGAAAGAGCTGGGGGAAGGACAGAGGGACTCGGAGGGGACAAGAACTCCACAAGCAGAACAACAGAGTCAACTAACCAAGGACCATGGAGGCTCACAGAGACTGAACCACCAACCAAAGAGCACGCATGGACTGGGCCTAGATCCCCCACATGTGTAACTGGTTGGCAGCCACACCGCCATGTGCTCACAGACGCATGCGCACATGTGTCTAAGTAGGCAGATACACACAAATAAATGAATAAATATAGTTTTTAATGTATCTTTAGATATTTTTGTTGAGTTTGAAAGAAAACAGGTTTATTTTTTACTTGCAATTCTAGCCCAGGATAAAAAGGGCCTATATCTGGTGATGGAAAATATAATTTTTTTATAGTGTGATAGAAACAGAATTTTAGATCACAATTAGAAACCATAAGTTATAAAGCTGGACCTGCTCCATCATTTAGAGCTAGTAAATTATTAATGTTCAAGCTTACAAAAATTCAAAACTGCCTGTTAACCAAATATTTTTTACACAGCTTCAAAATGGCAATTTTCTATGAATAAACCTACAAATGAGTTACTACCTAATAATCATGTAAAGAGACAATCAAATAGAAAGAAAAAGTGACAACAATCAACATGACCATTCTGTTAGATTATTTGACAAAATAAAGTAAAAGCCTTTAAAATATACAGACAGGTCATTATAAAAATAAGGAAAACAAATTTTCTTTGTGACAAAAGAAACAAAGGTCCCTAACAAAGTATCTTTTAGTAAATAAATAAAATCCAGCACTGTAGTAAAGAAAGGCAAACCATGCTCAAGTAGTTTCACAGGAATCTAAACAGGTTCTATATTGGGGTAGAAAATAGTCAATATACTATATCAACAGACTGAGAACCATCATGTGCTTATCTTAATAATTATATATATAACAAATTTTAACATCCATTTATGGTTTAGAAAACACTACATGAACTAGGTATAGAAACTTTCTCAATCTGACAAAAACAAAAACAACTGAAAGCTAACATCAGATACAAGGGTAAAATCTACATATATCTCCACCTGAATAAGAACAACATAGTGGTTAACTACGCTAACCTCACCCATTCTTAACATCCTAATCAGTTATAATCAAACAAGAAAATAAAACTAAAGCTGTATAGAAGACAAAAATAATTATTATTTTGGTGTTTATAAATAAAGATTTACACAATTACATAGAGGACTTCAAAGAACTCCCAAAAGTGTCACCAGAATAGGTCAGTTAGAGTGACTGATACACAAAAACAAGTTGTATTTTTGTATACTGGCCAGAAAAAAAACAAAAATGCAAAGTGAAATTTTTAAAGTTTCATGTAAAAGAGTACTGAAAAATACCAACTAGTAAAAGATTAATCTAACAAAATATGTGTATAGTATATATAATAATGTTAAAAGGTGGTAAAGGAGACCTAAATAAATGGAAAGACTATCATATTCACAGAATCAAAAGATTCAATATTGAGGTGTCAATTGGCTCCCCACCCCCCAAGGGAGGAACAGTCCTGTTAGGCCACAGAGGAGGACTTTGCAGCCAGTTCTGAAGATACCTGATAAAACAGGGTCAGATGAATGGGGAGGAGGTCCTCCCCTATCAGTGGACTTGGAAGGGGACAGGGAGAAGATAAGGGAGGGAGGGTGGGATTGGGAGGGAATGAGGGAGCCGGATACAGCTAATAAAATGTAACTAATAATAAAATTTTTTTAAAAAATTACACAATTGGCTCCAAACAGATTTAAAAGCTCAATGCAATGTAAATGAAGACACCAGCAAGCTTTCTGTACAAACCAAATAGCTAATTTAAAAACCTATGAAAATGTAACAGCACCAAAACAGCCAACATTTATGGCAGAGAAAGATACCAAACTGGAAAACTCAAAGTAATTTGATTTAAGATTTACTACAAAACTACTGTAATTGTGACAGATGTCATTAATGAAAATATAAACAAATAAAACAGAAAAAAACACACGCACACACATACACGCCCCCCCCAAAAAAAAAAAAAAAAAAAAAAACACAACCCCACACATGGCGCAGTCAACTGACTTTCAGCAGGGAATCAAGGTAACCCAATAGGGGGAAATTATCCTTTCTATGAAAGATAAGGGATCTACTGGACAATAGATAAACAATAAACAACAACAACAAAGTTAAACTTGACCCCTGACTTAAAATCATCCACAAAAATTAAGCTGAAATGAAATCTAATTATAAATAAAACACTAAATCCATAAGAGGTATCTGGAAAAAAATATAGGACAAGATTTTCATAACCTTATATTGACCACAAACTTACCAGCTTACAAAAGATAATAAACACTTCAAATTTTAATATTTCTACTCTTTGTAAGACATAATTGAAAGAAAATACTAGAAAAACACTTGTATATGAGATATGGATCTTTACATACTCTAATATATAAACAACTCACTAAAGTAAGCAATACAATTTTAAAAAGAGCAAAAGAAGACATTTTACCATAGAAGACAGACAGCAAATGCAGAGTGACAGGACATTCACCATTAGTCGTCACCAGGTAAATGCCATGAAGACTTTGATAATTGTATGCTACGTAGCTGAATATATACAATTTAAAAACAAGTGGTATTATGAGTTTTAAAGACCCACTAATGTTCAAACAAGCTCACTTGGTAAATAACTCAAAAAAACAAAAAAATAATAACATGTACTTACTTGCCTTCCATTCCGGTGTTTATCTACCCCAGCAGTTTACATGCATCCCAGAGAAATGAAAAAGGCTGTGCACACAGAGCTTTTGTCATCATCTCCAAAAATTGTCAACAAAAATGCCTACTGACAAAAACCTTGGGAATCCTCAAGCTATGAGGCAGAACTCAGCAATAAAAAGGAACAATAAAAAGGAAAGGTACACAAGCACAAAAAAACCAAACCCACAACATTGCAGAACTCTACAGTTCTATCTATCTGTCATTCTGAAAACTGAAAACCTACAGGAGGAAAAATCGAATCGGTTGTTGAGTGAAATGAAGTAACTTACTGCAAAGGGAATGAAGCAATGTTTTAGTGGTGAACTGCTTCACTATGGACTGTGATAACAATTAAAGCCTCTTTTTCTCCAAGCTAAAATGTACTTCATCAGATTTTTTTTTTACTATGTATCTGTTACATAAATTCACCTTTGTAGAAAGGTACTTTAAAACAGTGTGCTATACAAATGATTTTGATGATTCTCAATCCAGTCAAACTGACAAACAAATAGTAATGAATAAAATCCAGTGTCTTATTCTTACTTCACTTTTTTATTCATAAAGGAGTCATCACTTTAAATAGCTTAATATAAAGCAGAATAAGTCAGTACAAGATTTTGTTCCAGATACTCTCTCTTGCCTATATAAACAGCACCTACTTCACAAGGTAGTTCAGAAAATAAATGACATGCTTTTTATAAAATATTTCTCTAAATGAGTCAGTGCTTAGTAAGCATATCTACTACTTTGTAGCTTTAGTTGCTTTAAAAAAACATGTTCCAAAGTTTCGTGATTCAAAACCAAGTACTTGCTATAACTCTGGAGATTTTTAGAAATACTGTATAAGTATGAGTCACGCTGAATTTTTCACACAATCCTTTCAGGAGAGCACCAAAAGTAATGGGGAAATGTCTACTTAAGATACTAACTTGGTTCTTAAAAGCAAACATCTCATTTAAAATTCCATGAGGCTAGAGAGAAGGCTTAGTGGCTAAGAACTCGTTGCCCTCACAGAGGACCCAAGGGGAGTTCCCGGCAACCTCCTAATGGCTAACAATCATCCTTAACTCCAGTTCCAAATTCTTCTGGTCTCCACCAGTACTACATGCACGAGGTGTGGACACACATGCACGTGAAATATCCATATGCATAAAATAAAATTTTAAATGAATAAATTTATTTATTTCATGCTCAAAAGATGTAAATCTGAGAGCCTACCGCTGCTTGGAGAGAAAAAGACAACTTATTTCA
Organism: Psammomys obesus; assembly: GCF_907164565.1. Classification (NCBI taxonomy): domain Eukaryota; kingdom Metazoa; phylum Chordata; class Mammalia; order Rodentia; family Muridae; genus Psammomys; species Psammomys obesus. Next base: position 14,900,097 of record NW_026596039.1, read on the forward strand.
GGGGTAGGATTCCTGGTAGGTTGCCTATGCTATAGAGGACAACTCTATACCCACAAGCATGCAGGCAACACTCAGTGGGCCTGAGAGAAAGAAGATAGATAATATACAGACATAGAGCTAGAAAACTAGTGATATAGATTAGATATATAAATATGGATATAACATACACACATTATCTATGTGTATGTACACATGCATGCACATATACACACACATACTTATAGTGCATGGACATGAAGCCATTGAAGGGTAAATGTGATCAAAATAAAATAAGCTCATGTATGAAAAACAATAGTAATTTTTAAAAAGGTGTAACTACAATTGCTCCTTACCATACTGCAGTTCATCAAGAGGCTAGATGTTAAGGCTCATAATGAAGAATTTTCACATCGTAACAATAAACCTCACTGGCACCTTTATGTCACAATCCTGTCTACAGCTACTTTAAAAACATAGCATCAGAAAACCAGTAAAAAAGATTGTGGCCGACAATCTTTTGAGTTTAGTTTTGAAGTGAAGAAAAGTATGAGAATTCTTTGGCACTTTTCCTGTATTTAAATACAAAGAGAAATGGAGAAGTACACAACAAAGAAATGCATTCTAAGCTTCTTAGTTGTTACTTTCCATGATTTTTCCAAAAGCTAGAAAAGCATAAAGTAAAAAGCCAAGAGAAAAGCCCATCTGGAGTAAACTTACGGACAAATTCTCTTTAAGATCCAACCCAAACACATCACGCCGCTTCACTGTGAGGAAGTCAGTATCAGGCCCATCTTCCTCATCCTCATCTCTGCCTAAGAACTGCCCGGGAGCATCCTTGTCCTTCTGTGAAGCCTCCTCAGTACCGAGGACAGATTCAGCACGAGGCTCTCTTGCTTTTCCCAGTTGCTCTTCCATTTCTTCATCATCCGTCTCTACATCCAGATCTTCTTCACTATCACCACTAGCCGATCTCTGTTCTGTCTCTTCTAGTCTTTTCCCACTTTTGTGAAGGATGGACATTTTCTCACTGAAATAGGCTCGAAATTCTTCTACTTCATCATTACTGAGGGAGGGAGCCCTCGGCTGAACTGCTTCAGTGACTTGATCCTTTATTAATTCTTTGGTGGGCTGCTTCTCCATTTTCTGAAGAAATCTTATCCGTGGTGCCACAGCAAGACCAAGAGACCTTCAAAAATGGAAAAAACAAAAACAATTATCTCATTAAAGTAATGGTATGTTTGTGGTATTATGGAAGTCTCTATACAGCACAGATCTATGTCCAGGGTTTTTCATTTTTGTTTTTTTTTTTTAACATTTTTATTTATTTTTATGTATGTGAATGCTCTGTTTTCACAGCACACCAGAAGAGGGCACCAGATCTCATTATAGATGGTTGTGAGCCACCATATGGTTGCTGGGAATTGAACTCGGGACTTCTGGAAGAGCAGTCAGTACTCTTAGCGGCTGAGCCATCTTTCCAGCCCATTTTTTGTTTTTTGTTTGTTTTGTTTTAAGCATTCCTCTAAGACACATCAATTCCGACAGATTAAATGATCCAAAAGACAAGCCAAATGTACTGAGAATATATCCTGAAAACAATTTAGACACCTAGCTTTTAAGAGTTCATATGGTATAAAATAAAGAGCACTGAAATAGAAATAGATGATCATAGTTCATGTACTATACCCAATTTCTAAATTCAGCTCTCGGCTTCCTCACAACACAGAAGAGTTAACTACAGCTGTACCTCAAAGGTGCTAAGAGGTCCCAAATAACTAACTGTACGAAGGTACTTTGCGAAACATAAGCTACTACATAACTGGAAAAGGCACAGCCTTTCTCAAAGAGTAGAGTAGTATACGTATACCATAAAGCCTTAAAGCCCACTTCTGAAAAAGAATATGGCATAATAACAACAACTATCAAAATGCATTTTTCTTTTTAAAGAAGTTAAAAGGAGCAAATCTTGTTGGTTATTTATTCCCCATCCATGAGCAAGATTCTATTTAAGACTGGTTGGTTTTTTTACAGAATCAAAGCTGATAATTTTCACTAAACTCCTACTGGTAAATAGAAATATAATTTTTAAAAAAGCAAAAGTTGAACCAGGCATTGTAAAACAGCCATTTACACTTTAATCTCAGCATTCAGGAGGCTGAGAGAGGCAGATCTCTATGAGTTAGAGGACCGCCTTGGCTACATGGCGAGCTCCAGGTCTTCCAAGACAATGCTTATAAACAAATAAACAAAGGACAACTTTATCCACTATTTTTCCTATATAATTTACAAAAAAAAAAAAAAAATGAGTTCAATACTGAAGAACACAAACTCAGAAATAGAACTGCGGAGGTTCAATATGCACAGCTCTATCATGTACTAGCTGTGTGGCCTCAGAAATAATCACCTCTCCAGACAGCTTTCTTATCTGCAGAAGGGAATGGCTGAGAATGCCTCCCTAATACAGTAGTTGTAAGAAGTTAATTAAAAAAAAAAAATGTGTTTAAGTAACAAATATGCAACTGTGGCAGCCCTTTCAGTCATTACTATCACGATATGAAGGTTAGAACAATGAGTTTATATACACCTGAGGACTTCTTATAATACAGTACAGTGGCATTTATGCTTCTCAGAAACTAAAACCTGAACTCCTTGAAGAAAAATATGTATACATGTATAATTCCATCACTGAATGCAATCATCTACATATACTGGGCACTCAAAGTATTTCTCTAGTACATTTCTTTAACTTTGTATCTTACAGACATAGCAACTGCTTTAGCTACCATAGGCTTCTAAAGGAAAGTTCACACCTCAAGAAAATTACATATCTAAATAAAAATATAAACTACAAATATAGTTAAACCATACTGATCACTTAAGCATAACATAATTATCTGTCTTCTCTAAACCTCACCAAAAGCAAGTCTTCAACAGCAAATATGAAATTTACTAATTTGATATAAGAAAACAACTTCTAAATATTTCCCTGAAGTATTCAAAACCTGTGCCCATCATTTGTGAATATTCCAGCTACAGCAACCAAAAAAGACCACATCAAACTTCACACAAAATACAAAAGTCCCTAAAAAGGCTAATTTTTAGATCATATTTAAAAAATGAAGAAACCAGAAACTGGTAAATAAACATAATGAAACAAAAGCATGTTCATGGCACATGGTTTTCCACCCATTACTAAAATAGTAATACTAACACTGTCTTAACACTGCTATCCAACAAAAGGGTTTTGAAATATTACAACTGACAGATTATGTTATATTAAAATATATCTAACACAAAATAGAAAACAGAAGCTTACCCACATCAAACTTTTTGCTTTAAGAGGGAAATGGAAAGGGTACAAAAACAGTGTACTCTCAGGTATGAGATCCTCAAATAAGATCTTTCTTTAGTTTTCTTTGTTAAACTCAATTTCAAAGTAAAGGTACTCAAATTCCTAGAAAAACAAGCTAAACATACAGACCTTGCCTAAAAAAAATTTATCTAGAAAACCTAAGATAGACATTAAAGTATGATGATGCCCAAGCATACTTCTACAAGATTTTGTCAATGCATTTCCCATATCTAAGACTCCCTCAAAGAGAGTTGATTCTACCTTTTTAGGTTAAAGGGCCATTTTTGTTTTTGTAATCTCTCAACTACTCAAACAAAATCAGTCATTCCACATTTGCAACCTGAGTCACTAATCTTGCAACAGTAACTGTGTTTATACAAGACTAAACAAATAAATATGGACTTTCCTGACAAGTGCTAAAATCTGAGTTAATTTTCTAAAGCTAATTTAATATACTTCTCTGCAAATTTTCAACAGACTGTTCTTTTTTTTTTTTTTTTTTTCTTTTTTTTAATTTTTTCTTATTTTTTTTTCCCTTTTAATTGAGTTTTCAACCTCTTCCCTAGGGTCCTCCTTGCTGTTTTGTTTTTTTTTTTTTTTTTCATTTTTTTTTTAATTTTATTTTTCTTTTTAGTTACATTTTGTTAACTCTGTGTCCTGCTGTATCCCGCTCCCTCATTCCCTCCCCAACCCCGCACTCCCTCCCTGGTCTCCTCCCTGCCCCTTTCCAAGTCCACTGATAGGGGAGGACCTCCTCCCCTTTCATTTGACCCTGTTTTATCAGGTATCTTCAGGGCTGGCTGCAAAGTCCTCCTCTGTGGCCTAACAGCAGACTGCTCCTCCCCTGGGGGTCAAACAGCCTACCCTTGAGATCCTGTTAGAAATAGTCCATGTTCCCCTTACTTTGGAAAACTACTTGGTTACCGAGCTACCACGGGCCACATCTAGGTAAAGCAGAAGTGATCTTAACCAGGACTCCTAGAGGACAAACTAGGGACCATCCCTCTGGCTTTATTACAGCTATGCTGTCAATACTTACAGTGCATATTCAGTAATAGGCAGCTTGCTCACATTAAATACTTCTTTATCCTTCATAAGATATACTGAACGTATGTAGGAGACAAAACACTGTAAAATAAAAAGTCATTACAATGCAATACCTGAATATTAATAACTGAATATTAAGCTAAGCCAAAATAGAAAACTGAGAGATAAATTCAGTAGTAATGAAAAAAAAACACAAAACAGATCAACAAACCTTTATTTTGCATGCACAGAAAAATAAACTGTTAAAACTATAATATTAGAAAAGATCTGCATTTTATCCATCAGTCCAACGCAATAAAAAATATCACATTAGTTGGGAATGGTGGCGCATTGCATGTGATTCCAGCACTGGAGAGAGAGAGAGAGGCAAAGGAACTGGAAATTCAAGGCCAGGCGGGTCTACATGAAATTTATTTTAAAGAAGAAAATTCATATTTTACTCAACTTCCCAAAAAGCTACTGAATATTAATTAGCAATCCTCAACTACAATAAAGTGTAGTGGGGACAACACACGCTATAGAATAATACAGATAGAGCATCTATACTGATTACATGTTAGTAGCTTAGTAAATATCATTTTTCTAAATAGCAGTTACAACAAAACAGTGCCTTCTACTAAGTGTTATGTCAATGAGAGCATCCATATACCTAGAATATCTTCTGAAATAGAGTAGACATGAATAAATGCTTTTTATTGATATTACTATAACAGTCAAAAGTTAATTTTTTCAACAAAATAAAATTTCACTCTGAGTCAAATTTTGAGACTGTTTTCCCTTTTTATTATAATTTCAGATTATATATATTACTATCAGCCTAGAAATTTTTCCTTCTTTTTTTTATATAAAACTATGCTCATGACACCTTTGTCATCCTGATTCTATCAGTTCGTAAAATAAATAGATAATAAAATACATCTAAGCAAGAACTTTTACTCTAAAGATCATTTTTATGGAGCTGGGAGATGGCTCAGTTAGCAAAGTACTGACCACACAATAATGAGAACCTGAGTGTGGATGCCCAACATCCACATTAAAAGGCATACAGAGTGTGCCTGTAATCTCAGTACCGGGGAGCCGGGAACAGAGGAAACCCTACAACATGCAGCCCAGCTAGGCTAAGGTTAGCCAGATGCAAAAAAATAAAGATACCTTATTTTTTTGTCTCAAAAACTAAGGTAGAGAATGACTGAAGACACCATAATTGACCCCTGGCCTCCATAAACATCAATGCACATCCATACATACACATGCATACACAAGAACACACACAGTACACATAGTTTTTATAAAGTATATTTACTACTTCTGCCCATATCCCTTAAGCTTTAAATTTTCTTCTCCTCTCTACATTTACACTAATCTTTCTACCCAACTAATCTCCCAACAAGCCCTTTCTGACTCCAAAGGCATTAAAAAGAATGAATGGTGCTGGTTCAATGGTATTTTCCCCTGCACTCATCCACAAGAAATCACACCGTGTGCTTCCAGGTTTTGTTCCATCCAGACTATAATCAAAAGCTAGAAAGCCTCTTTTCTGAAACCAGACAGCCTGATGGTGCTGGAAATACAACCATTCCGCTAAACCACGTATGACAGGAGCAAGTCCCATCACTTACTTCAGTGTGCTATTGTATAATCTTTGTTCTATGTGCTCAAACCGGTAAAAATATCCTTTTAGCATTTTTTATTTTCAGATCAAATGACCTGCTACTCATCACAACACTACCAGCATTTTCAGCATCATGTGGTTTTAACATTTCTCCTAACATTTCTCTAACATTTCTCCTCACAAATAACTGATAAGATTAGTCTGACTTGGCAATTCCAGAATGTACACACATTACAAAGTATCAGTACATCATAAGTAAAATTCATAAGTGTAGGCAATTTCCTAAGATTTTTTTTTTAGTTCAGAAAAGCAATTCAAGAATATTTTCAAGTCATATTAACAGATTCAAATCAGATTGTTGAAGATACCATGCAAGAATTCTATGCCACCTAGAAACTTAGCCTAATACAAGACAATCTTAATCTTTCCATCAGAAAATGCAACCAAAATTTATACAATTTCACTGAAAAAGAAGCTAAGTTTACAAAGTCTACTAGACACCAGGCTGCTTCAAACCTAAAACTTATCTTCTTAGAATTGCCCTGTGGCTCCAACAAGATTATACACAGGTAAATTTTAAGAAACATTTTTTTAAAATTAAGTAATCTATGTAAAACTCACATTGCTTAAATCTTTTAGTTATGGACATGCAACATAGTAATAGCAGAAACTGCTAAAATATAGCTTCTTTACATAATTCCATTCTAAAAACAAATACTGAATTCAAAGATGACTTACCCTTTGAGCTCTTTCTTTTAAATCTTGATCTTGGGCTAAAAATGATTCCAATTTTTTCTGAACATCAATAAGTTTTTCTGGGTTGATTCTTGAGTTAAATAAAAAAAAATCTCAGTTTTAAAAAACAGAAAATAATACATAGCATTTTCCTATTTCTCATCATTTGACTTTTAAGTATTTAACATTATTTCTCATTTATGAACCAAGAATAACACAGGAAGAAGAAAATGACAGGACAGTAGCTTTCTCCAAACAAATGGTGAGTAAGAGATTACCTATATTATATATCTATAGTAATACCATTATTAGCATTGCTTACTTCTTAATTTAATAAAACTAGAAAGCAGACACTCATAGGGTATAAATTAATGAAATGAAATTCAGTGTCATTCTGCAAAAGCTTCTTTTTAAATCATATATAAAATCAATTTCAAGGAATTAAGTATTTAAGAATTGAAAACTGTTTTCCTATTTAAAATTTAGACATATAAGAAACATTAAATTTTCTCAACCAGGCTATAGCAAAGAATGTAAGACACTCCATTTGTGCTCCTAACTTCAAACTGAACTATTACACACTCCAATGCTGGAGAAGCAACAGGGTAACTAAAAGTGTAGATAAAGCTGTTTTCTTTTAATATTAGAGTTTGGGTTGTTTTTTGGGGGGTATTGTTTGTTTGGTTTGGTTTGGGTTGGGTTTGGGTTTGGTTTTTTGAGACAGAGTTTCTCTGTGTAGCCCTGGCTGACCTGGACTCACTTTGTAGACTAGGCTGGCCTCAAACTCAAAGAGCCACCTGCCTCTGCTTCCTGCGTACTGGGATTACAGGCTTAGAGTAAATTTTCAAAACATACAAAAGCTACTAGCTTCAACAATTCAATTCGTGGTCAATTTTTATCATCTACATTCTCAAGCAATCCTCTCACTATCTTAGAGTCCAAATTATTTTTAGACAAATTAGGCTGTTTTTCAATGTTTCTAATACAAGTGAGTCTGGTAGATTATACTATGCCCAATGCATACATCCTCAACGAGAGGAGATTGTGATCCTTTGAAATGAAAGAACAATCCACAAAATGATTTCCTTCAAAAGATATCATACTTTCAATCCTCAACACTCCTTGAAACCAAAAAGTCCTCCTTTCTCTTACTTTTCTCTGCTGTATTCTGCAAAGTTGTTTCAATTTAAATCCTTCTTTAAAGATGTCAGGCTAGAAAGATGACTTGGTTCATAAAGTGCATGTCACACCTGCATGAGGAGCTAAATTCAGAGGCATTAAAGCATGTGTCTATATCCTTAGCCCTTTGGGGAAGGACATAGATCAGAGATGGGTGGAACCCTGGGGTTCACTGGCTAGGCTGCCAGGCTAGGAAAATTGATGAGCTTCCAGTTCAGAGAGACATATGTGCAGGCCCACATGCACAATACACTACACACATAAACAACATTAACAACGCTGTGTCATAGGCTAATCTCAGCATTTGGGAAGCAGAGACCACCTCAACTACACAGTACATTTGAAACTAGCCTGGGCTACATGAAACCTTACCTCAATCAATCAACCAATCAACCAATCAATAAATAAATGATTCTATAGCATGACCATGATTGGTTCAACATTCATTCAATAAGTAACTTAATATAATCCATCACTTCAATATATAAAAGTAAAGTAATATAAGTTATTTATAAACTACAAATAAAAACTTCAAAATATTTTTTTCTTTTAAATAAAGAAGAAAAGGGCTAGAGCTAACACCATTCTTAATAAAAATGAGAACCTTCTAGTTTTCCCACAAAAATCAAGAACAAAGCAGTGGATGCTGAGGAAATAACTCAACAGTTAAGAGCAATGGGTCATTTCAGAGGACCCAGGTTCAATCCCCAGCTCACACCTACCTGTAACTTCAGATCCAGGGGATCTAACATACTCTTTTGGCTCCCACTAGAACCAGAAACACACAGCACAAAGGACATACATGCAAGCAAATCACCCATTCACATAAAATGATAAAAGAATAAACAAGGAAATCTGCTTTTCAATGTAGTAAAACCAAAAAAAAAGAAAAGAAAGAAAAATTAAAGGCATACTGATTAGAGAAAAAAAATAAAACTAAATATATTTGAAGGCGAAATAATACCTACTTGGAAAATCAAAAGAAAGGAACAAAATGTTCTTGAAACTAATAAAAGTTATAACAAGGTTTCAGAATGAAAATATAACAAAAGCTTTCCTATTTACTTTTTACTATTTCCTTTAGTATCTGTGAAAAACTAGATACTAAAACTGTACATTATATTGGCACCTTAAGGGAAAAGAAGAACTACTATTGAGGCATGAGTCTAAGAAAATCTAAGCAAGATCTACATAAAGAAAACAAAAACAAAAAAAAAAAAAAAAAAAAACTGAGGAAAGAAATCAAAGAATAACCACAGTTTTTAGTTTCAGGGAAATGCAATCTTGTCATCTGTTTCTCAGTTGTTCTGCAGATTCAATGTACTACCAATCCAAATGCCAGCCAGTCATTTTTATGGTTATCGATAAACTGATTCCAAGCTGCAGGGCTGTCATCCTCCAACCTCAAGACTTAGTCTAAAGCTTTAACAGTCAAGACAGTACGGTAACTGGCAGAAGAACATATCAAGAACACAGCCCAGAAATATAGCCACATGTATAGTCAACAGATCTTTGACAAAAAAAAAAAAAAACACAACAACATAATGGAACAAAAGTTATCTTTCTAATAAATGGTATTAGAACTGGATAATAAACACTTGAATCTTACACAAACTTTTTATAAAAAAAATTCAATATGAATCATAGGTATAAATAAAAAGCAGAAAAGGGCTCAGGAGATAGATGACTAAATGGGCAAAGCATTACACAAGCAGAATAACCTGAGTTTGGATCTCCAGCACCAACTTGATAAAACATACAGTTGCATACCTGAATCCTCAGCACTGGAATTTAGAGGATGGAGTCAGGGAAGAGAGAGAAGATCCTAGGGGCTTGTCAGCCAGCCAGATTCAGTTAAAAACCTTATCTCAGAAAATAAGGCCATGAGTTCCTTAGTAATGGGAACAGGGACTGTCTCTGACATAAACTCAGTGGCTGGCTCTTTGATCACCTCCCCCTGGGAGGGGGAGTGGAGGAGCAGCCTTATTAGGCCACAGATGAAGACAATGCAGCCAGTCCTGATGAGACCTGATAAACTAGGGTCAGAGGGAAAGGGAGGAGGACCTCCCCATCAGTGGGACTTGGGGAGGGGCATGGGAGGTGATAAGGGGGGAGGGAGAATTGGGAGTGGACCATGGAGGAGGCTACAGCTGAGATACAAAGTGAATAAACTGTAATTAATAAAAAATGAATAATTTTTTTAAAAAAGAAAAGAAGGCAGGAAAGCAATTCAAAACGGCATCCTGACATTGACCTCTAACACACAAAAATGCACACACAAAAAATTCCAGAAACGAACAAAATAGAAAACCTAGATGACTTTGAGTATGGCAATGACATTAAACACAACATTAAGGAGTTTATCTGTGAAAGCTTTGATTAACTAGACTAGACTTCGTTAAAATTGGAAACATCAAGTTCAGGCATTTTCTCTCTGCTCCCTAGCCCACCATCAGATGAGCTGCTCTGCTCTGCTCTGCTCTGCCACACCTCCTTGCCATAACAACACAACCTCTGAAACCATGAGCCAAAATCTCTCAGATACTAATTACAGTGACACCAAAAGAAACCTTCATGTGAACTAGGAACCCTGAGTGACACTGACATGTCAATACAATTCATCAATTGCTACAGACCACCAATTTGTTGGATGTAGATACTGGAGGAGACTGTGCATGTATGGGGCTGGAAATGGGGAGCAACTGTACCTGCCTTCAAATCTGCTTGTGAGCATAAAACTTCTAAAACTTTTTTAAAGTCTTTTTTTCCCCTCTAAATCAGAAGCTAGATGGTCAAACAGATTAGGAGGAAAGAAGGAAGTGTAAACAATAAGCACATGATGCCATGCCATCACTCCTAAGAGCAACAGACGAACAAGCAGCTCTTACTTGATCTCCTTCACAGGTACTTTCTTCTGGAGAAGCTGCTGTACCATCCCTTGTTCTTCTGAGGGTAGTAAAATTAATAAAGCTTCTCCATCCTCTTTGTACCTGAACAAAACACAATTTTAAAATTCATCAACACACTCTGAATTTTACATTTTGACAATAATGTTAAATGTAGATGACATGAAACCAAGTTCACTTAACTAGTAAGTGCTGGAAAAACCCGCTTTTAATATTCAGTGGCATCAGAAGAGCAGGGCTCTGCCTGCCTTGCTTCAAACCGCAATTACCTGTTATAGCTCACACTGCCTTGAAGACTGTACCTCAGTTGTAGAGCTAGCACCTACAACATAAGGCAGTTACAGAGAATTCATCTTTTGAGATGGGGGTCTCAATATTGTGGCCCCAGATGGTCTTGCTTTTGAATGTAGCCCATGCTGGTCTCAGGCAACAACAGGCCCAACTCCAAAGGGGATACTTTAAGATAGGTCCATGCAAATATATCAAGGAGACTGTTTCTACTCAAACCACAAGAGTATTATGACAAAATTATTTATTAAGCATGGCAACCAAAGACAATGAAGAAATCAATTTCCGGAAGTAGTGACATTGGACTGTAATTTCTGAGCACAGGAGGCTAAGGCAGAAGAATTGCTGCAGATTCCAAAGGATAGTTGAACTATACAGCAAAATCTCAGAAAAACAAAATATATAAATCAATTATCTTCCTATAGACTTTACTGGTACCTTTAAAATAAAACTTTTCAGATCAATTTAAAGAAATGAGCCTACTATGCAAACAACTTCAATCCTTGTAGTCAACTGTTTCTCCCTCACCTAAAGCCAAGTCTTGATTTATACTATACCTTCCAATATCTGTGCTGACACAGGCCAAAGGCTTCCTACAGACCAAAATTGCTTGTGCTGCTTGAATAAAGTTCACTGACACGACAGTGCCAAGTTGCTACACAGAAGCGACAGAACAGAAGCTAATGGGATATTTAGGGAATTTTTTAGATACACAGAAGAAAACATAATCTCAAAGCATTCTTTAAACTCATGCTATAAAATCTGAGGGGCACATTTTATAACTAACCAAATAACTATTTACTGAGAAACTATGACTCAGGAATAAACTAAGAAGAACACAAAGAAGCAGGTCCCTGTCTTCTAGCAATATTACACTCATCCTAAGCAGAAACAATAAACACAGAAACAAAAGATTCAGGAAATAAAAGAATGCGAAATGACAGCCACAGGCAACAAGCAGCACCAACTAAGAAATGGAGAAAGACTACTCAGAACAGCCAGAAGAAAGAATATGACACAGCAGATGGAATTTCAGGTGTTTAAGGTAGGTGTAAAGGGGAAATCTTGTAAAGCAAAGGACACTGTCATCAGAACAAAACGACTACAGACTGGGAAAGGATCTTCACCAACCCTATATCTGACAGAAGGCTAATATCCAGAATATATAAAGAACTCAGAAGTTAAAAAGCAACAAACCAAGTAATCCAATTAAAAAATGGGTACAGAGCTAAAGAGAGAATTCTCTGTAGAGGAATATAAAATGGTAGACAAACACTTAAAGAAATGCTCAACCTCATTAGTCATTAGGGAAATGCAAATCAAAACGACCCTGAGATTCCACCTTACACTTATCAAAATGGCTAAGATCAAATACTCAAATGACAACACATGCTGGAGAGGATGTGAAGAAGGAAGAACCCTAATCCACTGCCGGTAGGAATGTAAACCTATACAATCACTTTGGAAATCAATCTGGTGCTTTCTCAGAAAATTAGGCATAGTGCTTCCTCAGGATCCAGCTATACCATTCCTGGGCATATATCCAAAACATGCTCAAGTACACAACAAGGACATTTGCTCAACCATGTTCATAGCAGCTTTATTCATAATAGCCAGAACCTGGAAACAACCCAGATGTCCCTCAACTGAGGAAGGGACACAGAAATTGTGGTACATTTACACAATGAAATGCTACTCAGCAATGAAAAACAAGGAAATCATGAAATTTGCAGGCAAATGGTGGGAACTAGAAAACATCATCCTGAGGAAGGTATCCCAGAAGCAGAAAGGCACACATGGTATATACTCACTTATTAGTGGATATTAGACATATAATATAGAATAAACATACTAAAATCTGTACACCTAAAGAAGCTAAGCAAGAAGGAGGACCCTAGGTAAGGTGCTCAGTCCTCATTCAGAAAGGCAAACAGGATGGACATAGGAAGAGGGAGAAAACAGGAAATAAGACAGGAGCCTACCACAGAGGGCCTCTGAGAATCTCTACCCAGCAGGGTATCGAAACAGAGGCTGAGACTCATAGCCACATTTTGGGCAGAGTACAGGGAATCTAATGAAAGAAGGGGGAATTAGAAAAGGAGCCCTACAAAGAGAGCAACAGAACCAAGAAATCTGGACCCAGGGTTCTTTTCTGAGACTGATATTCTAACCAAGGACCATGCATGGAGATAACTTAGAACCCCTGCACAGATGTAGCCCATGGAAGCTCAGTCTCCAAGTGGGGTACCTAGTAATAGGGACAGGTACTGTCTCTGACAGGAACTGATTGGCCTGCTCTTTGATCACCTCCCCCTAAGGGGGGAGCAGCCTTACCAGGCCACAGATGAAGACAATGCAGCCAGTCCTGATAAGACCTGACAGACTAGGGTAAGATGGAAGGGGAGGAGGACCTCCCCTATCAGTGGACTTGGGAAGGGACATGGGAGGAGATAAAGGAGGGAGGGTGAGATTGGGAGTGATGAGGGAGAAAGCTACAGCTGGGATACAAAGTAAATAAAGTATAATTAATATAAAAAATTAAAATTTAAATTTGAAAAAAGGGGGATGGCTAAGGTGTTCTAAAAGAATGCCTTCCCTCAGTAGAAGAAACCAGACACCACTAGGCTGATTTCGCAAAGAGAGACCTAAAAAATGGAAGGTCCACAGCTGGAATACAAAATGATCAGCAGGAAGATGACTAAAAAGGTATATTAGACCAAGATTTTCACTACCTTGATGCTTCTGCAAAGACTCTATAACACTGTCTGAAAATAGCATTTTATCACTGAATGTTGAAAGAAAAACCGGCTTTAGTAACTAAGAGATGGTACTGTACTTTTTTATTTTACAAAAACTAAAGGAAAGCTTTCTCGCTTACATATTAATTTTTTCTACTTTTTATTTTAATTTTTATTAATTATACTTTATTCACTCTGTATCCCCCCGTGGCCCCCTCCTTCTTCCCCTCCCAATCCCACCCTCTTTCCCCCTTCTCCATGCATGTCCCTCCCTAAGTCCACTGATAGGGGAGGTCTTCCTCTCCTTCCTTCTGATCCTAGTCTATCAGGTCTCATCAGGAGTGGCTGCATTGTCTTCCTCTGTGGCCTGGTAAGGCTGCTCCCCTCTCAGGGGGAGGTAATCAAAGAGCAGGCCAATCAGTTCATGTCAGAGACAGTCCCTGTTCCCATTACTATGGAACCCACTAGGACACTGAATTGCCATGGGCTACATCTGTGCAGGGGTTCTAGTTTATCTCCATGAATGGTCTTGGTTGGACTGATACTTGGTTGGAGTATCAGTCTCAGAAAAGACCCCTGTGCCCGGATTAAAACATAACTCCACTCTAATAAGAAAAAAAAAAAAAAAAATACTTGTATGCACAGACTGAACAAGATTAAATAAAACATACCAAAATGTTAAGCTATTTTATTATAGCTAATTTATTAATTTTTAACATCTTATTAATACTCCAGAAGGTGAAATGGTAAGAAAATAGACATGCTGGGCTCTTAACAAAGCTGAGTGCATATATGAGTAGGTATTAATCCCAGCACTCGGGAGGTGAAGGCAGGCAGATCTCTGATTTTTAGGCCAGCCTCCAGAGAGGGTCTCCAGAGAGTTCCAAGACAGTCAAGGATACACAGAAAAACCCTGTCTGGGTGTCAGAGTTTGGGGGAAGGGAGTGATAATAATAATATAGGATTGAGTGTATCAATAATATAGAGGAAACTATAAGAGCATAACAGAAAATTCTATCTAATAGTCTAGATACTAAGAAAATTGTTCAGAAAAATGACATCATAAACGAAACTTGAAGCAGCAGCAGCCAAGGTAACACCAGGGGTAGAAACAATGGAAGGGACAGTCAAGTTTCACAAGGTATAAAAGCAGTATTTCAGAGACCAATGAACACTTGAATATTTTCTCTTTAGTCTTATTTAATTTTCTTACAAACAAAGAGAAAGTATGAATATATAGATTCTCCTTTATCTCATTATCTGTTAAAACTGAAAAACTAGTTATAAATACCTTCCTCATTGGTTAAAGGCAGAATTGCATGACTCAAAAATATTCATTTTCACTTACTACAAAAAACATGAATTTAAAACATTCCCTTTAGCCATTAGACTAAACCATGTATGATGGCAGACGTTACTATATAAAACACAAAGGTGACATCCTAACCAAGTAAGGTAGCTGGCAGACATCACAACTGCGGTATCTGTAATACCTCTCAGAGGACAAGCTGGGGTGATGCCACCATGAGTGAACTCAGAAGCACCACAGGCTCGGCTGAGCAAGGACCTGAGGAAGGACTTGAGTTCAGATCCTCAACATCCATGTAAAAAGCTAGGCATAATCATACATGCCTATAACCCAAGTGTTGGGAAGAACAGGAAATAGGAGAATCTCTTGGGCTTACTGGCCAACAATGTAGGGAGAAAACCATTATAAAACAGCCTAGTAATGAGAAAAGCAAAGAAGAAAAAGAAAGCCAACTAAATGTTCTAATGTTTCTAAATGTGCTAAATGATAGAGAAAAAAAGAAGGGTACAATTTGAAGGGGATAACAAAAATAGCCACACAGATAACTGTGGGGAACATATTACATCAGAAACTAACATAAAAGACCCTAAGGCAACAGCAATCTAGCATATACAAGCAGCAACAAGACCTAGCCTGGAACAACAAGAAGGAAAAAAAAAAAAAAAAATGAGGCAAGTGCATAGGCCTGTCACTGACTGACCTGAGAAGCCCTCAGAGGAGTCAGAGAATTTAACATCTGTTTTAAAAGATCACTCTGCCTGCTAGATTGAACAGAGCACAGGAGAACAAGAGCACAGGAAGTGCCTGACAAGTAGCCAGCTCCTAAGAAGTGTCAGACCCTCACTTGCCTCTGTACCTCTACCAGCACTACTACAGCCCAGCTCTTCAATGTTTCAAGTCACAAGACAGAGAGCCACGCAAGCAAACGATTTCCTCCTTGGGAGGAAGAGACGAGCAGAACTTTAACCTTCCCAGCTAAGTGAATTTTTAAGAATAAGAAATTTCACTTGCAAATACCGTTCCTCCTAGCACATACCTAATAAATTCACAATAGGCTTAATTATTGTGGAAATTGTCTTTTTTTCCTATTATTTCAATTTGCAAAAAGTTAAAGACTCTTAAAAAAATTCTTAATGATTCCTTAAAATACAATCATCTTCTACAAACCATGAACCCTTCCCAATTTAGGAATTTTAACAAATTCCCAGCTTCAAACTTGTTGTTAAAATGTATATTGAAGGCATATGAAATGCAAAAGCTTGACTCTACTGTCCCCTAGTGGAATCACAGTTTGCTACATAAATTAGCTCAAAATTCTGAGAACTACAAGCAAGGCAAAGACAACTGAATTGGAATATAGCTGAAATGATTTCTCTCTTAGTACTCTAAAACAGTAAAGTTACATAAAATATCTTCTACCCTTGCCTCCCTACTGCACACACATAACGGGCTCATCTGCTGTGTGCCTACTTTCTAATTTTGTGCCTACTTTCTAATTACAAATATTGTTTTCAACTGTTAATTTTTATTTAAAATAAAAGAATTCATGCTTTGAGTACCAAACACTGCAAGCCTTAAAGACAACTGTTTTTAAGTAGCAGAATGTACCACAAGATAGATCACTATAAACTATCTTCACTCACTGTCTCAAAAAGGGTATCATTTGTTAAGTGGATTAAGGAAAATTTTTCTTTGTTATGGATCCAATGAATTCATTAAAGAACAAAGAATTCATTAAACAAGCAAATACTTGAAGGCAATAAACACCTGGATCATCCTTTATTTTTCCTTGGTAAAGCACAGGAAAAAAATAATAATGAAGCCAGATTCTCCAATTTTAGTAATTTTTCTAACAAATTCACTTTCCTATATTTATACATTAATGCTCAATTCCAAAAGCAAACACTTTTTGGCAACCTGGTTTTAATTACAGCCTAACATGGGATTTTAATTAGTTTTAATTTTTAATTTAGCCTTTATTCAACTCAATTATTCAGTCTCATAGCCCACAAAGTTTTCTTATTATCTCCAAGCCCACTAATGGCCATTTTAAACCACCAGAAAAAAAAAAAAAAAGTAAGCATTATATATACTAACCTTGAAATAGTCAATTCAGAATTGTTCCTTATGTACGAAAGGTCAGACTTGTACTTTAAAAGTTAATGACTATGTTAAAAAATAAATATTCCTTAAAACAGTATTCTCTCTAAAGAAAAAAAAAGTATTCCCTTCAGACTCAGCATTGCAGTGTATTCTAAGGCTTCATCAAGATCCACTTTAATGCTCACCATAACACGCTCAACTACATTATATTTCCATCAACTTCTTGAAAAGTAAAAGCCAGGAACACTTTCCTTTCTTGAATCATTTCATGACATACTGAAACACTCATTAATCTCACACAGAGAAATTTCAAAATACTTCTAAATATATTCTAGGAAAGAATCCGTCTCTACTTTCCACATCAGACCACCGGCACAGGTAAAGGCCTGAAAACCACTTTCCAGTCTAATATGTTTGCAAGACACCATTTATAACCATTCTTATCCAAAGACCTACAGGACCACAAAAAGGCAGGTGTGCATGGGTGCATGCACCAATTTTTACAAACCACATGTTTACTAAAGGGAATTAACTCATTAGGGAAAAGATTTGTATCACCAACTTCTCAAAAGATCTCACTGCAAAAAATAATCCAAAGGTCCACCTTCTTAAGAACTGAAAAGCAGATGCTGAGCCTGATGGCCAACTGATGGGCAGGGTGAATGGAATTTTATGTAAGAAGTGGGAAATAGTAAGAGCTGGAGGGGACAGGAACTCCACAAGGAGAGCAACAGAACAAGATAATTTGAACACAGGGAACTTCCCAGAAAATCATACTCCAACTAAGGACTATTCGTGGAGATGACCTGGAACCCCTGCACTGGTGTAGCCCATGTCAGTTCAGTGTCCAAGTGGGTTACATAGTAATGGGAAGAGGGACTGCCTCTGACATAATCTGATTGGCCTGCTCGTTGATCACTTCCCCCTGAGGGGGGAGCAGCCTTACCAGGCCACAGTAGAGGACAATGCAGCCACTTTTGATGAGAACTGATAGACTAAGATCAGAAAGAAGAGGAGAACCTCCCCTATCAGTGGACTTGGGGAGTGGCATGCATGCAGAAAGGGGAGGAAGGGTGGGATCGGGAGGGGAGGAAGGAGGGGCTTATGGGGGGATACAAAATGAATAAAGTGTAATTAATAAAAAAATAAAAATAAAAATAAAAACCAAAAAAAAAAAAGAACTGAAAATGGGCTGTTGAAGATGGCTAAGAGGCTAAGAGCACTGGCTTCTCTCCCAGAGGTCCTGAGTTCAATTCTCAGCACACATGGTGGCTCACAAACATCTATAATGAGGTCTGGTGCCCTCTTCTGGCATGCAGGTGTACATGCAAACACAACATTGTATTCATAATAAATAAAACTTTAAAAAGAGAAACTGAAAACAGAGCTGGTGAAATGGTTCTGCCACCAAAGCCTGGCAACCTGAGCTCAATCTCTGGAACCCAAGTGAAAGTGGAAAAACAAAACTGATTCTACAAAGTTGTGTCTGACCTCCACAGGCATGTCCTGCATGCTCCAATATGTTCATGCACTTACACACATACACACACAGTAATAGCAATTATAAACAGAACAGCTTGATACTACGTGTCCCTTTCCCTTAGATCCCAAGAGAAAGCCATTTTAATGGTTAGTCTCTCTCACTGCAGGGATACCTTCCAGCCTCATCTCTCACAGCTTGTTTAAAATATATCACTATTCCAATTCAGAGACTTACTTTTGTACTTCTAGCAAATCAATCTACTGTAAAATGTGTTTCTCATTATACTGTCTTCATTTTGTTCTTAAAGGAAACACATTTGAGTATATTTTTATTAGTCATATTTGATGGTGGCCCATGGTATAAATTCAAATCAATCAGAAAACACTTAAACACTGTTAACATTCTATGAAAATCAGGAAACAGGAAAACTAGAAAACATGAAAACCTTTTCACTTCAACTGAAAAAATGTCCTTATATACAAAAATATTTATTATTTTCTTCAGAGTTACCTAAAATCTAAATGTGAAAAAAATGAAGAAGAGAAAGGAAGGGAAAGTTTGTAAAGAAAGAGAAAGACAGAAAAATGAGAGAAAGCAAAGGGAGCGGAAAGAGGAAGGGGAAAGAGCGGGCACAGATGAAGTGGAAAGATGAAGCCCGCTAGAGCAGCAGTTTTTATGCAGCAAGAACTTAGCCCTGAGGCCTGAAACCCCTCTCAGCCCTGGGAAAGCATCAGAAGATGCTAGTCCTGTCAGATCAACACCAAACTCCACCATTTTGATGACAAGGAAAACAGTTAAGAAAATAGAAAACAAACAGCTATTCACATGACTTTATTATGATTAATATTGATGTTATTTACAATTCCTAACCATCATAAATACCGTATCACAACAATTTTACCTCAATGTTATTCATCTGTTTTCCTTTATTTTATTTTTTTTATTTTTATTTATTTTTTTGGGGGGTTCTCTATGTTATATGAACAGGTGAGTGTGTGCACATGAAAGCCAACAATTGCTGTTAGATGCTTCACCACCAGCTCTCCATCTTATTCTTTGACAGTCTCTAACTGAACCTGGAACTCATTTACTCAGCTACACTAGCTGGCCAACGAGTTCTGGGGATCTACGTGTCTCAAACCAAAAGCACTAGGAAAACATATGCATGTCACTTTCAAAGTATCTGTACATGGGTAGCAGGGTTTCAAACTCAGGTGCTCATATATGCATGGCAGGCACTAAAGACCTAACAAATACTAGAACAAGAATTCTTCGACTCAACTACATTCTCAATCCTCTTTTAACTTCTTTTAAAAGAAAGGTCTAAATTACCTAGGCTTGCCCTGAACTTATTCTGAAGCCCAGGTAAGCCTTGAGCTTTAAGGTCCTTCTGTCTCAGCCTTCCATTCCTCAGCTAAGACCTACCACATCCAGATTCCATCTCTCCACTTCCTTAAGAGCAACATCTAGACAAAGAACTATTAAGGTAAAAGAAGTATTCTAAGGCTTTTGAGAAGAACTGTGATCAGAAAGCTGTTAGCCATTTATAATTCTATAAATTTTACTGCAATTTTACTGCCTGCTAAGGAAGAGTGTCTCTTGCTTCTCCTGATGCACAGTGTTACTGTAGGCTAGCTGGTTTGCAAGAAGCTGAGCAAATCCCCTATCTCTGTCTCCCATTTTACCACAGGACTACTGAGATGAGCATCACTCTATTAGCCTTTTTAAGTGGATTCCAGGGATCAAGTTCAGGTTGACAGGCTTGTATGGCAAGCACTTTAATCCACTAAGCCATCTCCCTATCCTTATCAGGCTGTTATTACCACACAACAAATTACATATTAACTCAATACCTAATTGTTTCATTCTGTGGTTACCTGCAGCTAGAGCAAAAGCATGCTTTGTTATTAAACAGTACAAAAAGCAAAGAAATAAGCCAGCACACCTACCTGGCAGTTCTACCAGCTCTGTGAATATATGTGTTGGCATCCTCTGGACAATCAAACTGAAGAACCCAATTCACAGCTGGAAAATCTATACAGAAGAAATATCAGTGGGAGGAGCAATTTCAATGTCTAGCCTGCTGACTATTATTATTTTACAGTATTATGTGCCAAGACTCTCTATCACATCTAAACAAAGTTTTATTAAAAATAAAATTAGTTGGGGTTGGGGATTTAGCTCAGTGGTAGAGCGCTTGCCTAGCAAGCTCAAGGTCCTGGGTTCTGTTCTCAGCTCTGGAAAGAAAGAAGAAGAAAGAAGAAGAAAGAAGAAGAAAGAAGAAGAAAGAAGAAGAAAGAAGAAGAAGAAGAAGAAGAAGAAGAAGAAGACGACAAAAAAAAAAGAAAAGAAACAATGTCTTGAAAAACAAAACAAATATAAAAAATAAAATAAAATTAGTTGCATTAAAAAAGAAATTACATTTCTCTACTTTGACAAAGTGAACCAAAATTAGATTGCTTCTTATCTGAAACAGAAGAGACACTTGCTTTGTGACTGACAATGAAGTACCCAGATGTTCAATTACCTAAAACCATCACTCTTCATAGGGTACCAATAAACCCTAAGCTGGTTTCTGGGTATGAGGAGATGGTTCAGTTTGGCAAAGTGCCTGTCACCCAAGCACAAGGACCTTAGTCTGGATCCCTAGCACTCACATTAAAACCAAAAAACAGGCAAACAAACAAACAAACAAACGAAAAACCTGTTTTAAGTCAAGCATGGTAGCACTTGCCTCTAACTGCAACACTGGAGAGACAAGGGTAAGAGGATGTTTGGGCTTGCTGGCTAGCTATTCCAGCAGATTCTGTGAACTCCAAATTCAGTGAGATACTGCGTAGCAAGAAATAAGATGGGAAGCACAGAAGATATCAGACATCGCCTCCAGCCTCCATATACTTGGCACACACACAAATGTATACACAGAAACATTAAAAATGATAAAAATAAGATTTTAAAAACTTTTAAACCTTTTTTGAATTTATATAAAAGTTTGTTTTTCTGGTTAGTCCTGCCTCCAACTAAACTGATAAGCAATTATATACCCTATATTTCTGACTACTGTAGGCAATACCCATTTTCAAAGAAACCTGTTCTCAATTTCTCACAAATACATCTACTCACTTATGGGGTTTGCTCCAAGGATTTCAGACGACAATTAAGTAAAATAATTTTTAAATTAAAAGAAAAAAATCACTCCAAGAGATCCATGACAAAAAAAAAAAAAAAAAAAAAAAAAAAACAATTATTGTGCACACCGTCAGTGGGAGGCAGAGGCAGGTAGATTTCTGTACTTTGAGGCCAGTGTAGTCTACAAAGCAAGTCATAGACTAGCTAGTAACTACACAGTGAGATCATCTCAAAAGAAAGGAGGGTAATATTTTTACCTACTGTTTACGTATGCTTAAAATAAACTATAATTAATTACACATGATAAAGTGATTGAAAAATTCAGGTTAAAATTCAGGTTACTAGTTCTCTAAACACCTCCACCTCACACAGGCCCACAAAGCTTCAAGGTATATGTCATGTCACCACAGTGCCTTTTTGAAAATAAAATTAAAATGCTAAATATAGTGACTTTAAAAATCAGAATGATTGGTCAAAAAATGGATTTCACTAATTTTTCTTGTTAAATACAGTATAATTTCAGTTTTTAAAACTGTAAGAAATTTTCTTATCTGTAAACTTTTAATCCTTTTATCTTCCTTTGATGACTGTGGAGGCTCCTAGGATTATAATTTAATTATCATGAAATAATAACCATGCTCACAGGCGACGCAAATACTACACGGTATTTCACCATGATCTGTCACGTTTATCAACTTACTAATTTTCTAATTTTTCTCTCACAAGGTTTGAGATTCGGAGATTTTTCAGAAAAACACCATTAGGTAAATATATTTCCTATGACCACAGTCATGACACTCCAGGAAGTTTACTTACCCAGTCCCCTGGCTGCAATATCAGTAGCAAAAAGTACTGCAGCCCTTTTTCGGACAAATTCGTTGTAGACTTCCATTCTTCTCATCTGCTGCTGCCGGCCATGGAGAGCAAGGATAGAGATTCCTGGGCGCAGCCGGCAGAACACCCGGAATAGATACTGAACCTGGGCACAAGCACAAGGTAAGTTAGTCCTCAGGGTAAGGTATAAATTTTACCAGCTGTGTGGTCCTTTTTAAAGAAATATATCTAGATTAAGGTCTTGCAACATCCTTGCTCATATATTTTCTAAAAGAATTTTGACTTTTAAAAAATGTTTAAATCTCAAATAATAATCTTTGAAACCTCAAAAAAATTTAAAAAATAATATAAATAAAATTTGAAAAAATTATTCTTACATTTATGTCTCCTAAATTTTTTCCAATTTTGAATAGCTGTAAGAATATAACCTCTATAAAACTGAATTTAAAATAAACAGTTTTGTAATATAAATATCCAGAAGCTTCTAAATAGGAAAGCTATGAGAGATGTAAAGAGATGTATGAGAGATGTAAAGAACACTTGACAGAAGAAAGATCTGTTTCCTTCCTCCCGCAATTTTCATTTCTAGCTCTTGACCTCACAGAGACCTCACAGGTTTTAAACTTGAAAGTTTTTCATTAATCACATTTTAATTCATAAACTTCTGCAGCAAAATGCTCTTAAGTTGTACATTTAATTTCCTATAACAACAGTTGTGTTAACTTTCTACTCCGGCTGAGAATTTATCACGTTAACACTTAGCTGATCCCCCTTCCCAAAAAAATAGGATTTAATAAATAACTTATGATATAAATAAAATTTTATTATAAAATATTTCAATATATAGGCTAACGGAGTTAACTGCTTTAGGTTTATTTCTCTTTATTATGTACTTACTCCTAACTGAATACTGTTTGATGGAGGCAGAATTCAACATTTCTAACATATATTTTTTTTTAAAAAAATTTTACATAATTTCTTTAAAAATAGACCTCTATATTAGAAGACAGGTCTACCCCTAAACACATAAACTGCATTACTTCTGAAAGGAATTATGTGTCGCCTTCCTTTTTGGACCAACTTCTGCAGTTTTATTATTACTTCTATGTTCTTTAACACTCTAGAGCCAGGGAAGCTCTGATTCCAGCACATTATCCCAGTAAAATCAGGAATAAAGGATTCATGCCTTTTTATTGTAAAGATACACAGAGAGGCCACCATGAAAAGAGAGATGGTAAAATGAATCTGCAGGCCAGATGCACCGAGGCAAATTCATTTTAGGAAAATTAAGTTAAATGCAAGAAAACTTCCTGCAATCTGACTCTCTTGAATCAAGACTGGACTTCACTTCCTGCTCTTTAACAATCCAGCTGAGGTAAAGCCTAAGCCTGGAATTAGGGGTTTAGACAAATCAATGACAAGTTCTAGTGGCCACTTTCCAAAAACCACACTAGCTACAAAGTAGAAGTCTAAGAATGGGGAGACCAAGCAGGGGGCTAACAGAAAGTTGAGCACAGTCCAAACTGTACTGGAGCACGGGAGATGACAAGATGCTACAAAGCTAACAAATTACCAATAGCATCAGTTACGGATAAAAAGACAGAAATTAAAGATTACAAAAATGGAGAAAAATTGGAGAAAGCAGATCTGGGGACAGAAACTGTTAAAGTATTCTTATTTGAGAGGTCTCTGCATACAACTGGATATTCTCCGTCGTCAAAAGAAAAAAGCTCAGAAAAGAAGTCAGGACTTAAGTTGTGTTTTTGGCAGTGACAGCATTCAACTGCATTCAAAACCATGAGGTTACCCACAAACATACTAAGAAAAGGGAGCAGAGGAGAGAGATCAGAAGTACTCAAAATTCCAGCAGCCAAACAGGAAAAAAACCAACATATGTAGTTAGAACAGTCAGCAAGAGAGAATAAAGACAGGATAATGGGTATAAAGTAAAAATTTTAAGTGTGAGGGAGTGCTTCTGATAGGGCAAGTGAGATAAGAACAGGTAACTGAGCACTAACTGGAGAGCTGCATCCTTTAAGAGCTGGCTGAATTGAGGGTTAAGAAGAGAACAATGTAAAGAAAGTGATTCAACTAGTAAAAGTAAGTCTTTAGAAGGCACTGTTGTGAAGAACAGAGAAAAGCAGGAACACTGGGTTTGTTTTTCATTCTTAGTGTGGGCAATTATCAACAAAAGGAAGAGAGGGGGAAAATGGGAAAGACAAAGGGGCATTTGCTATAGCAAAGGCACTGCGCAGATGAAGGCAGAGCCTAGAACACACAGGACTGGTCACTCTGATAGTGGGTCTTGATTATCAACTTCATCGCCGGGAGAAGATGAATAAAGTACACCCATTGGATATATCTATGAAGGTTTTCCAGAGAGGATTAGCTAAGAGGTAGGAGGCTGAATGTGGGGGCATCTACAGCAAGCCTTCTCTCTCTGTTCCCTGGCTACCATGACACAAGCTGCTCTGCTCAGTCATACACATAGCTCCATGACAGGCTGAGAACTCTGAAAGATAAGCTACAGTAATTCTGCCCTTAAAGTAAATCTGTCAGGCATTCTGTCCCTGGTGAAGTCTGATTAACACACTGAAAGGCAAACAGACGACTAATTACTGTGGCAAGAAGAAAAGCTCTGTCGGAATAAAAACATTTCTGTACATTACTCCTTATTCTCTTTTAACAAACCCAACTCTTCCCTAAGAGGTATAAAACTCTGAAATAGATCTTAAGAATACCTGAAATCATTCTTAACACAGAAAATTATAGGCTTCTGTAGACAACAGAAACAAACCATCTCTTACCTTCCCACAAGTTAGAGACATGCCCCTGCATTCTTAACACGCTAAGCTACTGCAAAGGCGGTTAAGTCTAGGGTTAATTGTGTGTCTATCATCAGGAATCTTAAATATACAGAGAGAGCAGGGTATAAACCAAGCATGATCTCTTCTCCTTAAAGGAAGAAACAAATATCCTTCTATTTCTCTGAATCCTTATTCCTAGGACAGGGCTAGTATTCACCAATTATTTATTGGTTAACTAAATAAGGATATAGACAAAATATCACAGAAATTTTTTTTAGGAACAAGTGATCCTAAAAGGACTTTCATGTATAACAATTTAAATTTGCCTTGAAAAGCACCAACTATTTACCCAAAATCAAGATAAAGGTATGCAGGGCAAACATATCAAAAAGAGATGAACATGAACAAAAATTTGAGGCATAGAAAAAAAAAAAAGGAATATTTAGTTCCATACTTCTGGAGGGAAGAAGAACTGCATCAAAAGCCCCAACTTAGCCAGCTAGTCCATTCTACCAAAACTTTTAATGGTGAATATTATGTTCTCAGAATCACTAGCATCTACAACTGTACTGAAGAAAAAAACAAAGTTCCTGCCTTCACTGGGCTTTGAGTCTCAGTCATGATTTCTTCTCCAACAAAAACAATCTTTATAACTCTGTCTCCTAGCACCACACAGCACTAAGGAATGACTTGTCTAACTGAAATCTGACAGCTCAGGGACAGTGGTCCAAGCAAACACATTCAAAAGGAACAATTAAGAGTCAATACCTCTTTGCAACTGGAGAAAAACACAATACTCTTCTTCTTTAGGTGGCTTCTCAAAAAGGAAAACAGCACACTTATTTTTTGGTGCAGCTCACAAACTATATAGTTCTGTTCCAGTGTAGCAGGGGTGCTTGTAGAATCAAGAAAAACAAATTATTTTAACAACGTCATATTGCTGCTTTGAAATCAACACTAAAAAAATGAAATTTATCAGTGGTTTACTCTCCTGATTTCTGTCACACAGTTTTTTCTCTATTGTCCTCATTGAAAGAGGTTCATCATGGCTAACTATAGTCTAAATCCTTTAGAGATTGTATGAAAACATACACACATAATGGTACAAGATCAAGAGTCAAACAAAGAAAGGTGATGACCATCTGGAGAAAGCAGCACGGACAACTTTGCTAAGCTAATGGCTAATGTCTACAACTTTTACTGGCGTATGGGATAAGAGAAATACAAACATTCATCTCAGCAATTTAGACTAAACATCTGCACATTTCCTGGAAAGTTTTACAAAGAAAAAAATGTATAAATATTGAACTCACATTAATGATCATGTATGCAGAAGCATTTATGAGAAATATATAGTTACTGCCAATTTACTTCAAATGCATCCAACATTAAGATGCGTTAATACACAAAGTACGGAGAAATGACTATGAAAGGGAGTCACTCACACATGCTAAGCACACAGATAAAAGTTATAAAGGGCTTACTGTAGACATGACAGGAGGAGGGGAACTTGGTAGGGAGAAGAGGTTCAATGGGAGGAAACAGGGAATAAGTAAGGGTAATGAAAATATGACAACTATATTATATGTATGTATACGAAACCATGAATAAACAAAATTTTTAAAGAATTTATTGTAAAAGTCTCAATTTGTTACATATTTGAAAAGTATATATGGAGTTAATCTTGTAAAACTTCTTCTTATTTTATTCCAAATTAATAAAAGGCATATGGCATTTAGAACAAAAAAGTTAAAAAAAAAAATCAACCCAAATGTCTATTACTAAGAAACTTATAGAATAAGTTATTAAATATCCACACTATAAGGTATTATACAACTATGAAAAACTGTAAAATAGCCAGGTAAGGTGGCACATTCCTATACTCCTAGCACTCAGGGAGGCAGAGGCAGATGAGTCTCTGTGAGTTCGAGGCCAGCCTGGTCTATAAAGCAAGTTCAGGGCAGTAAAGGCTACACAGAGAAACCTTGTCTCGAAAAAAAAAAAAAAGTAAACTATATTCATGTGCCATTGTGGAGTAACCTCTGCAATCTATCATTAAGTAAAAAAGCAAGTAGCAGAATAGGATAGCATGGTACCTGTGGGAACAGGCACTACATATGAATGTTGTACAACCAAGTGTGTCCACATTGTTCTAAGGAAAAGAAGCAGATGATCCAAAAACTGAAAGTCAAATACTCAGATACCAAAAGAGAGAAATGGTAAAATATAATTTAATGAAATTTAAATTTTCTAATTCATGATAAACTCTTATGTTAAGAAAAGGAAAAGAAAAGCCAAAGAATAAAATAAAATATTTGCAACTAAACATTCAATAGAGAACTGTTCTTCATAAAACACAAAGAACACTTACGAAAATACATATCCCCCAATTTGGAGGGAAAAAATAAAGCTCTTAACAGTTACCTGTCCAAAAGCAATGTTCAGATCCAAAATGAACATAAAAGATGTCCCTCATCAGCTAAGCACACTAGATGCCTCACATGCTGCTTATGAGGATCTAAGACAAGATACCACTGTACATTCCACTACACACTTCAGAGCCTCCAGTGTCAGATTGTGAGAAAAAGCATCACCTTTGAAGATAGTTTCCTTCCCGAAACATTCTTGTCATCTAGTCTAGCAACCATACTCCTTGGCATTTACATAAAAGAAATGAAAAATCAGTACAACACATACACACACACTCTGCACCCCGATGTTTAGCAAGTTTATTCCCAATCACTACAAATTGGAAGTAGCCAAAATGTTCTGTAAGTGAATGGACAAAATGTGCTATACACAGATAATAAAGCAATTCCAGCACTAACAAGTTCTCAGGACTAGGGATGTAGCTCACTGGAAGAACACCTGCAGAGCACACACAAGGCGCTGGGTGCAATCCTCAGTACTAAAAATTTTAAAACATTCAAACATCACTGAAAAAGCCCAAATTGCCTATTGAATAATACACGTTTTCCTAAAGCTATCTTGTCAAAGTCAAAATAATCGTGCTTACTTAGGACCAAAATAATTATTTCACAAAAGACTCCTTTGTCAAAAAGGTCAAAGAGAAATTTAACTGAGTTTAATGGAGTGGGAGATGGCTCAATGATTAAAAGCACTCACTGTCCAAGCATGAGAACATGAGTTCAAATCCCCAGAACCCAAATAACCACAAGAGCGTATTATGTTAATAGAAAGAAAAGAAAAGCCAAAGGATGGAAGAAAATAGTTGCATATAACCCTAGTATCCCTAAAAGATGGAAACCAGAGGCAAAGAATTCTCAGAAGCTTGCAAGTCAACTAGCCTGGTACACACACCAAAAAACAATAAAAGGCCTGTGTTTCACACAAAGTAAAACCAAGATTGTCCTCTGACTTCCACATGCAAACCCTGACATCCATGTGTCTACACACGTGTGTACACACACAAACAGAAATATGTGCACATGCATATATGTAGATGAAGAGGAGGAAATATGTAGAGTCAAAGTGATCTTAGAACTCTGTTGGGAGCACAAGGTCTTTGTGCCCACAGATCACTAGGGAAACCAGGAATGTTAATCACACAGAGTTGTCTCCTCAAAGCAGGAAATGGGTTTCTGTTTCCCACCCAGAAGGCTGAGAGTGGACGCTGGATGACCTGGTGATCCCTGCTAACTGTAGAGCCAGACCTCACCCTCAGAACGTTTATCCCAGACTCTTCCTCCCTACACCTTTATTTTTTGGCTTTGTTTCTCAGTCAATAGAATCCATCCTTAGGGGAGATGTCACACACACTTTATAGCCTGCTGACTACCACACTGTCTCCAGAGACTGCACCA
This sequence comes from Psammomys obesus, assembly GCF_907164565.1. Classification (NCBI taxonomy): domain Eukaryota; kingdom Metazoa; phylum Chordata; class Mammalia; order Rodentia; family Muridae; genus Psammomys; species Psammomys obesus. Next base: position 14,929,422 of record NW_026596039.1, read on the forward strand.
AACCCTAGGCCCTTAGGCAACAGAACCCAGCTTCGTGGTCACATGTGCTCTGCGTTGAGTTTCACTGTAATCATGCTTCCTTATGCACCAGGGATTGTAGTACCCCAAGACGCTGTATTCCAAAACTGTACTGTGCTTCGATATGCTTACAAAAAACCACCTGGTGTCAGACTCTCTAGAAGTTTGAACCAACATCAACCAAGTTAGGCTAAACCGACTTTTCCTTCTTGCCTCTTGCAGTTCATTTCCCTGCCAACTGTGACAATGAGTCCAAGGACTACAGGCAGACATGTCACATGAACTCAGGAAACAGCCTGAACATCACATTCTAAGACAAGCATGGGACAACTCCAGAGAAAATATTAAATAAAATAATTTCTGCTGTATGAAAGATATAAAAATGGTTTAAATCTATATGTTGTAGATGATGATTAATATTTACTATTGATTTATCTTCTGGTAAAGCCGCTGTTAGTCCTAAACAGCTATATAACCAAATCACCACACAGAGACTAGGATTTATTTAATTAACCTAGAGCACAATGTGGGGCATTAGTTACTCCATCCTAAACCTCCAAACCCTCATAGTTTCCTCCCATTCAGATTTCCCACATTATACTTGCTTTTAATGATATATTAGGTCCAGTCCATCTCTCCATGTCCTTCCAAGATCTCTCTCCTGCCTCTGTTCTCCCACTCTCTCTGCCTCCCACTCTCCTCTGTTCTCTGGCTCCTCCCTCTCTTCCTGCTTCCTTTCCCTTGCTCAACACTATGGCTAGTTGCTTTATTTTGCCATGTTTACACAAAGTTGAGACAGGTGATGCTTAGAATAAGTATCACAATGCAATGTCAGGATTGAAACCAGAGAGCTGGGGAGAGAAATCAGCATTTAAATGAACAAGAGTAAAGTGTATACATTCCAAAAGAACATTATACCAACATCTATATGCTAAAAATCATTAGTGTGTCAGTTATCATTAACCTGAGTCTTAGTATAAAAGAAAAAAAAAAAAAACTAGTCACCTTCAGAAAGTGTTAAATAAGTGACCAACTCAACCTAAGAGAATAAAGCACATACTCATTAGTCTCACTTTCCTCTAAGAACTGTTCCTCAGCCTAACATGGTTTACAGGACCGTGGGTGGATATAAAATATTCCAGCCAAGAAATGACAGAGATAGAATACCATAATACTGCAAATCCTAATGAAATAATGGAGCTATAGGAGAAAACAAGTAACAGGACAGTAGCCTACCACAGAAGGCACCTGAAAGACTCTACCTAGCAGTGTATCAAAACAGATGCTGAGACCTATAACCAAACCTTCAGCAGAGTGTAGGGAATCATATGAAGGAAGGAGGAATTAGTATATCCTAGAGGGGACAAATATATCTGAGCAAAGGGGTCTTCTATGAGACTGTTTATCCAACCAAGGACCATGCATGGATATAACCTACAACCCTTGCTCAGACATAGCCCACGGTAGCTCAGTATCCAAGTAGTTCCCTAGTAAGGGGGACAAGAATTGTTTCTGACATGAACTCATGAGCTTCCCCTCCCCACTGAGGGAGGAGCAGCCTTACTAGGCCACAGATAAGGACGTTGCAAACATTCTGAAGATACCTGATAAGCTAGGGCCAGACGGAAGGAGAGGAGGACACCCCCTCTCAGTGGACTCGGAAGGGGGCAAGAAGGAGATGAGGGAGGGAGGAGAGGATTGGGAGGGAAAGAGGGAGTGGGCTACGGCTGGGATACAAGTGAATGTATAAAATTATTTAAAAATAAAAAATTATTTAAAAAAATAATAATGGAGCTAATCATCAGCTGCCAAAATTATAAAATTTTAAAGTTGGTTCCTACCATAAAGGAACCACATGTATGAGTTTAGCCTTTTGATCCAGAACACTAGCTAGATTTAATACAAAACAAAAACTTTTTTGAAAAGACTGAAGGTACCCAGAAAGCAACCAAGACAGCCAAGACTTAATTTACTAAAGAAAAAAAAAAAAAAGAAAGAAAAAAATATATATATAGCAGGCCCCATATTAATCTCATTTTCCACCCAAAGCATTTGCTGAACACAAGATACATACAAAGCCCCAAGATCAGCATTTTAGCCCTGAGACCTCCAAGAAAGAAAAGCCAGACCTAAACTTTTCAACTTACCCTAACAGGGTATATGCCAGCTCCCAAATTATACAGAGGAAAAGTGTGTGACACTGACAAGCAAAACGCAGTTTCTGTAGGAAGCTACAGAAGGAGCAGAGATAATGGTAGTGTCACATTACAGCTTCAAAGCATGTCAGCAAGGCCTGGCAGTACAGTAGATGCCACCTGGAAGCACACACAGGTGGGGAGGGGTAACAGAGTAGAAGGACAGCGAAACAATAATTACTGAAACATTAACCAAAAGAAAGTCTGGATGACCCATAGAGTTAGTGCTAACGTAGATACTAAGGTCAAACAGTATAAATAAAACACTTTTTTCCCCCTGAGACAGGGTTCTTTGTGTACTCTTAGCTGTCCTGGACTCCATAACCAGCAGATAAAACATGTTTTAAGGATTACTGTCTAACATTAATTAGAGATACAATACTATGTAGTGTGTATTACAATAAGAATGTACACAAGAAGAAGCTCAGCAGCATTAACTAAAATTTGAAATTTTTTTCCTACTACACCACATAATTTAACCTATAGTCACTGAAAAACATGACAAATCTGCTATAGCCAAAGGCAGCTGTTTCCCTGAAAATCGTTATAAACCAGGAGTGGTGGCTCACGCCTTTAATCCCAGCATTCAGGGAGGCAGAGGCAGGCAGGGCACAGGCCACTTGAGATTGAGGCCATCCTGTTCTACAGAGCGAGTTCTAGGACAGCCAGGGCTACACAAAAAAACCCTGTCTCTTGGAAAAAAAAAAAAAGAAAACAGAAAAACTTTTAAGACGAAGTAAGAATGGATTGAACACCAACTGATATCTTTACAGTATCCAACTTATGGTCAATGTTAAATACATCTCTAGAAAGTCAATTGTGTCTATAGTCTATAATGACTCATATCAGGTATCAAATACAATTTAAAACACAATTCTACCAACTATTTGTATCCCACAAACATACACTCTTTACTGTCACATAAACATATATAAAACAGTCTACATTTATTAAATCTAAATAAACTAACAGTAACTGGAACAATTTAAACAGAAAAACATTTTGGTAAATATTAGTACATTTGGTATAGTACCTACGCATTACACTGTGACTCTGCACTTAGTTTAAAGATTTAACACACTACATCTATCTACTACTTTACAGGCACAATGTCACAGAAACACTCAAGATCCTGAGAAATCCTGTCAAGAGCAGTGTTTGACTCAGTATTGCTATTATCATCCTCTCTCCCTCATTTATTGTGGGAGTCATTGGTAAATGGTAAAAGACCTTATTAATATCTTATCAAAAATGTTTGTTCTCCATACCACATTTTCAGAAACATTAAGTTAAAAGATTCACAGTTAAACATGTATGCAGAATTTGAATAATTTTAATAGATAAGTAGTATGTTCTGTTTATCTAATAACAAAAAGCATTTTCCACACAAAATAAAAACTTAGAATATCAATCTCTGAACTAAAAAGATGGTTTAGAGAGAAAAAGTTCCTACCTGTATTTTGCTTTTTCATGAACCCAAACGTACTCAGGGTCTTTCAAACTCAAGCGCGCAAGGTCCTTCACAGATTTGGTCTGTGTGGCTGAGAAAAGTAAAGTCTGGCGTTTCTTGGGAAGATTTTCAATAATAGCATTCATGGTATCAGCAAAGCCCATATCCAAGATCCTATCTGCTTCGTCAAGAACTAAAAAAACAAAAATGCAAGTTGCTCTATACTATTTAAAGAATACATTAAGCTAAATACAATTTAGTACACTACTTGGAATCCTAAAGCATAAAAAGATGCTGAGGAAGGATACAGTTCAATGTTAGCAAAATTGCCTAGCATGTGCAAGGCACTGGGTTCAAATCTCAGAATCATAATCCAAAAAAAAAGTAATAATATAGTGGAAAATTGATAAAATCTAAACAAGGAAATACAACCTAGTGTTAAATTTACACAGTACATTGTTAATCTTACTAATGACAAATCAATCATAGTAAAGCAAGTTTAAAAGTAGGGGCAACTAGTTAAGAGGCAATACAGAAACCCTACCACTGCAACTTTTCTGTAAGTACAGAAACATTCAAAAATGAAAAGCTATTAAAATATCCAAGAAGTAGCCTCTCCATGTGAAAAAAAGGTTTTATAACAGATGACATGTGACTGGGTGGATGGCTCAGTGGATTAAGCACAAGGACTAGATTCCAGATCTCATCCAGGAGAGAAGGGATCCCCTGGCAACCTGGGCAGTGGTATTTGCCAATCCGGTATACTCCATGTTCATCAAAAGACCCTGCCCCAATAAATGAAGTGGAAAGCAATAGACTCCTGACATCAATCTCCATTCACACCCACAAAGGTATGATTACAGATACACCACACACACACACACCAAAAAGAAAACAGAAAAAACTGCCAGTACCTACTACTCAAGTGCCTAGTTAAATACATTAAGAGTCCATACAATTTCCCTTTCAATTAAAGAAGAAAAATATTTTTTAGAGCCCAAAGGCCAAACTACAAGTATAAAGTATTTCTCAGATTGTTTTCATCATGTTATCTAACATGGCATTTCCACCATTAAATCTCAGAAGGGCTTTCTCAGTAATGAGCTTGGTTTTGGGAGAACTTGTAAATGTGTTTGTTTATTGGTTGGTTGGTATTTTGTTTTACCAAAGATTGTAAGACTCACCTAACATCTGAAGATTGGTGGCATGAAAACATATTGTTTCATCCATGTGTTGCAGAAGTCGACCTGGTGTGCAAACTAGTATATTTATGTTGTTGATCCTCTCAGCTTCGTGTTTCAGATCCTGCAAGTAGTCATTTCTTTGATTACACACACATACGTCAGAGCAGCCTGTATACAACTATTAAAAGCCATTTGCACAAGGAATTTCATCAGAGTAGTTTAGATACTTAGAAATAAATATCACTTCTCCCTTCTGTAGCACACCCACATTTCCGAGCTAAATCAAAGTCCTCAGTAAAGACTTAAGCTTAGAATTCTTCTAGATCCCTTCATCATCCCCGGGATTCTGAGGCTAAGAAAAACTAACAAATTACTGCACCTAGACTTGATTTCCTAGTAAGTCAGTAAAAATGTCTTAAAAGCTGGAATTACTCCCACACTTTGGTCAGCACTAGGGGCACTGAACAGGCTTTCCCATACAACTTCCCACATTTTATTAGGAGCGGGGCTTCAGTAAGCACATCACAGTTTACAATGCATAAGTTTTCACCTTAAGACAAGAACCACCAGATGCCATTACATGCTAAAGACAAGTAACAGGTACATAAGTAGGGTTTGTGCTACCTCTTCCTTGTGTTCATTTGAACAGAAATTCAAGAACTATTTATCCTCACAGCCCCAAGGTGAACATACAGATACAACCATCTCAAATGTACTAAAAAGTCAACAAAAGCTGACCACATTTTACCATGATCTAAATAAACATTCTTCAAATTACCTTCCTTTCATGTGGTATTGACAAAGCAATGTCAGCTTCTTAGACATCCTAATAAAAGGTACTAGGTCCACATACTGTTATATTCTCCTTCCCAAAACATGGAAGGAGACAAACAGGTTTGCTCTAGTTAGCCTATACAACTATCTGAAAGCCTCGTCAACTAAATGCTGACAAGAACGGACTTTCTGGACCTATCTGCATGACACTGATCACACTAAGGCCCTATCCAAAAGGCCAATCCATTTACATGAGTCCTCCATCTCCTTTCCCCATGTCATCTGCAGTGATGCTGAAGGAAAGAACAGATAAGGACAAACCTTTCCACCAATGATGAGACCAGCTGAAAAATCATGATTCTTCCCCACTTTGCGTAGAACCTCAAACGTCTGATAGGCCAGTTCTCGAGTAGGTGAAATTATCAGAACTCCCAGGCCATCTGTTGAGGTCCACTGTAGGCGGTATAAGGCTTCCAACACCTTGAGGACAAGAAAAAATTGTATTCCGTAATCACTTAGAAAAGTCTGCATTTTGACTCATTTCAACCTTTTCCTCCAAACCAAATACTCCATAAGCAAAAGTCATTTATCTCACAAGTTTTATCCAATTTGAAAGAGATGTTTTCTTCTAACTAACAGAAGCATCCAATCCCAATTCAGGGAAAAGAGAAGCCCTAAGGCAACTTATTTGATGTCAGAGTCAAGCAATCAGAAGACCAGCTATTGCAGAGGGCATATGTACTCCACCAATCACTGAAACAGGGAAGAAAATTATTTTCTAAACAAAAAACACATTATAATCTGTATAGCTGCTATGGTTTTACAGTGATTGAATTCCCCATATGTAGAAAGACAGTGCCATAATAAGAAGAAGAAGAAATAAGAAGAACACCAACTAGAATCTAAGAGAAAACCAGCTTTGAGGCATCTGAAACAAATTATGACTTTCTTTCTCCCAGGGCCAGTTGTTTTTGAAGGAATCAAATCAGGAAGCCAACTGAGCAACTGAGATGAAAGTTAATTCATAAGCAGTTCTACTACTCTACCACTATAAAGGCCAGACAGCTACCAGTGTTGCAGAAAATTCTCAACAAATGCCCAAATCCCCCTCAGTCACCCATAGCAGAATACTACCTTCCATGCGTAACAGTGTCATCTTCATCAGAACTGCTCTAACTACTGCCAAGAGACCCCTGAGACTGAGCCTGTTGTTATCCTTTATTGCAGAGTGGAATGTTCACTGGACCTTCACCTGAGATTCTGGTCACTCCCTCCTGAACCTTCTAGTCATCTATAGATCTTCTTCCCTGACTGTATGTGGCCTCGGTGTATCGAGAGGTGCTAGAGAATCCAGACATCATGGGCCACCTAAAAGAGTGCTGTCGGTGCAGCTATGGGCATGTCACAGTCATGCTGGGATGACTTTCCAGGGTGTTATACTTTGGAGTCGGCCATCCTATTGAAGTAACGCCTCACTCCTGCTTATAAGCAAGCCCAGTAAGCTTACTGGCTTCCAAAGCTGGACTTCAGTGGAATCATACCTTGCTTTCTTGGTGGTGCCTATAAGGTGGGAGTAGATAGTTGTTTACATCTCCTTGGGAAAGAATTCTCACAACATGAATTTATTTCAGCCTTACCCTAGCCAGGTGACAAATATAAAAAACCACTGACAGGCTTGCAAAGGTCAAAGCAGAAACGGCTTTGCCCATCGGGTCTCCTGGGAATTGTATCAAATGAAATAAGCCAAGGACAAAGACAGAACATGACCATTGTAAACTAACACAATGGAATCCACCTCCTTCACAGTGCAGAACGGTCATTCAAAGTAATAAGTGACTGAGTGCCTTCCATGGACAAGGCACTGCGACAGGCGCTAAGGCTGAGAGCAGGAAAAGAACAAGGTAGATGTGGCTCCTGTCTGCCAGGAACTCCAACAACTGTCCACACAACTATTTGTTTCCTTGTAGGTAGAGAACCTTACAAAATTACATAATAGAGGCTCTGATCCAAAATAGATGTACTTACTGGAACAAGAAAAGCCAAAGTCTTGCCGGATCCAGTTTTGGCAGCTCCAAGCACATCCTTACCTTGCAGAGCCAACCCTATGGTCTGCTTCTGTATCTCTGTTACCAAGCGGTACTGGGCTTCTTGCAAACCTGGCAGTGTGGAGAGAAGGATACTTAAGAAAATTCCTAAAGGATGATCCTACGGGATCATGTCCAGGATTGTGTCCCTATCACAAACAGATGATTGGAAGTGTTTCTGTTCTTCCCTAAACAGGCAAAGAACAGTTCACTTAATTTTGAAAGTCTGGAAGCTCATAGTCTAGACCTCCAAACCCACAGTCACTGAGGCCTATCTCCTGAAAACTAAAAACTTTTTAACTCCAGGTTTTCAACACTGCAGGCAACAGGGCAATAGGTCAGAGAGATGGTTCATCATGTGAAGTGCTTGCCTGATGACCTGGGTTTGATCCAAGGAACCAATGAAAGAAGAGGACTGACTTCACAAAATTGTTCTCAGGCTTCCACATGATCACTGTGGCACTCAACCCAGTCCAACACATACATTCCAGTAATAATCATAAACTAATTGTTCTAGTGTTCAAGATAGAGGCTTATTTGAGGACTTAGACAATATGGAGAATGGTGACAACATGGATAAATCTAGAATGAATTATGTTAAATGAAACCAGCCAGGCCCAGAAAGACACCAGATGATCTCAAGTGTATAGATCCTAAAAACAAAACAAAAAAAAGTTTGTTACCAAAAACTGTGGAGCGAGGAAATAGAAAACTATTACTCAAAGAACACAAAGGTAAACAGGCTGGAATAAGTTCAAGAGCTATATTGTGGGCTGGGGACATATATTATAGGTTGGAGATAGCTCAGTCATTAGGGCATTTACTAAGATGGATAAATCCCAGAGTTTAATCCCTGGTACATGCCTATAATACCATGAGTTAGGATGTAGAGATAGGAAGATCAGAAGTTCAAGGTCACCCGTAATTACATAGCAATAGCAGTACTGAGGCCAGTCTGGAATACATGAGGCCTATCTCAAAAGCAAAAACAGATATATTGTGTATCACCATATCACACTAACTATAGTAAATTGTAATTTATGCTTTTATGCATGAAAATTGCTGAGTAGATATTAAGATTTATTATCATGAAGAAAAGATAAGTATATTAATAAGCTTGATTAATATACATATTTCAAGTTATACTGCCATATACCATAAACATACATAATTTTAACAAAAAAGGAAAAAAAAGATACTACAAAAAAGAGGCCATCAGCAAGTCAAGATGGCAGACCTACCACAGACCCGTTGCTTAAAGTCCTGGAACCACTCCTTAGCCTTGACTTCTAGCCATCCATCCTAAGAAAATTTCTATTGCTTAAGACTGCTGTTTTGTTACGGCTATCCCACAAAAGTAACACAAAAGGTAACATACTTATGTTCGTTCTCCCGTTTAACTAATAGAATCATAACGTTTCATTCAAATTTTTCAGATTCATGGTCCTAAATATTTAACCCGGCCTGAGGAATAAGAAATAAAAAAATGGTTAAAATTCATATTTTAGAGGTGGGTGTGATGGTTCCCGCCTGATGGGAGGACTGCGGAGTTTAAGGATAGTCTGAACCATGAAGTAAGTTCAAGGCTACCCTGGACTACATAACAAAACCATGTTTCAAAAAAGCTACCTTTGTATTTATGGTATTTCATGATGTCAAAAATGTCAAAGAAGCTTTTTATTTTAATTTTTTTTTCAGGCTAACATTTCTCTGAACTATCTTCTCTTAAAAAAAAAAAAGATATGGGTAGAGAGATAGCTCAATCAGTAAAGTGTATGAGGACTTGAGTTTGATCCCCAAAACCTACAAAAAGCTGCCACATATGGTGGAATGTGCTCTTCAACCTAGACTAGGAAATAAGAACAGGAAGATTCCTGGGGCTAACTGGCCAGCCAATCTTACTTAATTAGTGAGCTCCAGGTCAATGAGAAACCCTACCTTAAAAGAAATCAACATAGCCAGGCGTGGTGGCACACACGTGTAATCCTAGCACTCACGGAAGCAGAGGCAAGCACATCTCTGTGAGTTCAAGTTCAGCCTGGTCTACACATTTAGTCCAGGACAGCCAGGCTATACAGAGAAACAGTCTCAAAAATCAAGCAAGCAAATAGATAGATAGATAGATAGATAGATAGATAGATAGATAGATAGATAGATAAATGAATGAATGAATGAATAAATAAATGAGATGAAAAGATGAACACTTTTCCTGAAGACAATACCTAGGGCTGTCATCTGACCTCCACACACAGGCACATATATACAGGCAAGTATATACATGAACATGCATGTGTATTTCTTTAAAAACTTGAAAAGACATGAATAAATCTAACAATCTGTCCTAAAAATGACATGTATAGGCTTCCGCTAAACATCGGAAGTAGAAGACAGGGAATGCTACACCCACTCCAGTGTCGCCAAAGTAGCATGTCAATAGACTGTGCTACAGGGCGGGAGACACGCTTTCTTCGGAAATTCACTCCCTGGAGGTCCCTGGCAGACTCATCCCGCCTGGCAAAGAGACGTATTCTGAGATTTCTGTGCTTTTCGGGCGCAGTCTTGGGAATGGAATTTTGAATTCTTTGATCTTTCTCTGTGACTCCTGAAACAGCACAACTAATTCTATAAAGAAATTTATTACTAGTAGATTATTAAAAGCTTTAATAAAAATAATATGTAAAAGAAATAAGTTTAAGAAAAGTAATGAATTAGATTTATTATTAATAGGCATTAAGAACAGTGAAAAAATAATGGGTTCCTTCTTTAAAAAAAAGTAGCATGAGAGGTGCAGCTGGCGGGAGTTTCCCCTCCCTTCAGTGCCTTGTTTCTAGGGAAGATTATAAATCTTTAGCAGGACATAGGGGAGGATGGTTAACAAAGGTGCAATTAGATTTTGATATAGAGAAAGATTTTGGCAGGCATCTGACTTAGCTCCTGACTTTCCTCTTCACTGGTCAGCAATAATAAAACTACATTTGAGGTTTCTTTTTCTTTGTTTGCTCTGATCAAAAAGTTTTTAGGCCAAGATTTCTTGTGGGTACTGCTTTATGTTTGACTACATTTTGAGTTAAAATGTAAACTTTGTATTCTTGGTAAAAGTCTAAATGTTCTGGGAAGTATGCCAATTTTAAGGTGCCTTTTGTGAAATCATTATAAAAATACTAGCTTGATTTCAGTAAAGTGCAGCAGATTCCAAAGCCTCACTGGTCTCTGTCTGTCAATTTGCCGAATCCGTGTCTTCCTGTCCAAAGCCTTGTTCTCTAGAGGACGCCAGGAGCCTGACTGGGCCGGTCCGTGGCAAGGGAATAAGACAGGAACCTTCTGGGAGTGTCTGAAAGGCTCTCCCCATCACGGTATGGAAGGAGATGCTGAGACTCATAGTCAAACTTTGGGAAGAGTGCAGGAAACCTTACGGAAGAAGGGGAGATAGAAAGACCTGGAAGGGACAGGAGCTCCACAAGGAGACCAACAGAGCCAAAAAACCTGGGCAGAGGGAGGACCTTCAGAGACTTATACTGTAACCAAGGACCATACATGAAGAGGACCTAAAACCCCTGTACAGATGTAGCCCATGGCAGCTCAGTTTCCAAGTGGGTTCGCTAGTAAGGGGATCAGGGGCTGCCTCTGACATGAACTCAGTGGCTGGCTCTTTGATCATCTCTCCCTGCGGGGTGCAGCCTTACCAGGCCACAAAAGAAGATGATACTGCCAGCCCTGATGAGACATGATAGGCTAGGGTCAGATAGAAGGGGAGGAGGACCTCCCCTACCAGTGGACTAAGAAAGGGGCTTACCGGGAGGGTGGATGGGACTGAGAGAAGACAAGTGGGGAACTACAGGCGAATACAAAGTGAATAAACTGCAATAAATAAATAAATAAATAAATTTAATGACATATATACCTACCTTTCAATGTTTTTTTGGACAAAGGGAAATCTGAAAATCTTGTAATTTCATTTACATTTATCTGGGAAAAAAAAAGATTGTAAAAAGGAAATGTCAGATAAGAAATGCTAGATTAGTTTCAAAATATAATGCCCCTCCCCCCTACATTGTCCTGCCTAGCTCATGCTTTATAACAGAACTACAGGCAAACCATCACTTCTAAATAAAAGCCATTTATTCAAATAAAATGATGTCCCATGGAGGAATCTCAATTGTCAGATACTCTTCCAAACAAGACTTAAGAAGTGGTCCTCCTTCCTCAAACCTGAAGTATTAAAGTTATAACTATAACTAATGAGCTGCTTTCACAGGATACAGAATACCCAAAGGAGGAAGGTGTGCTGGCTAATACTGTCAACTTGAAAAAATACAGAATCACCAGGAAACAAATTTTTAGGCATATCTATGATGAGGTGTCTAAGCTGCGGTTATTAAAGTGGGAAAACCTGCACTAAATACAGGCAGCACCAGCATTTATCTCTTTTCTATCTGTTGACAAAACATGGTCAGCCAGCTCACACTCCTGCTGCCATCTTCTCCCTGCCAGGATAGCCTGGATCCTCTCACACTATAGGCCGAAATAAATCCTTCCCTCATTAAGTTGGGCTGGGAGTCCACACTGAATGAAAAGGAGACACTTAGATGAATACCAATATTCAATTTTAGCTGCTTCTTCACTCTACATACAACATGTCCAGTGGGTCTTTTCTGCCTCAGCAGGCTGTACCTCATTACAGTCAGAACAAACCCTTCCTTCCTTAAGGTGCTTCTTGTCTGGTATTTTTGGACATAACAAGGAGAAAAGTAACTAATACAGAAGAAAAGAAGCAGCCAGCCAGCTCTGCAGTCTCTACCACACAAAGCACAGGCAACAGAGCTTTCAGAGCACAAGGTACAGTACACCTTCCTAGAGATTCAACTGAAAAAAAAAAAAAAAAATGGAAGTGTTTTCACACACCACTGCCAACCATTCCAGTACATAGCTATGCACATGCTATTACAAGGAAGAAATAGGAAGTTTTAATTTAGCTGATGCCTACTGGTCAAATCCTATTTGCTACCTGATTCTGATAACAGTTTTGGTGAAAAACAGCTACAGCCAGTCATTTATACGTTATCTACATGGTTGTGACAAGTTTTATGCCCCAAAAAGCCTGGTATTAACTATGCAGGACTTTGTCAACCCTACTCTAGATTATAGTCAAAGGAGCTCTTGACACCTGAAACAGGAGGTGGTCCTGGGCTGTACAAAGCAACACTCCTCTCTTTGTCCTTTTCCTAGAAACAGAGACAATGATGGTATTCCCACCACTCAGTCTCCAGAGTTCTCAAATCCCTCTAAAATCTGTGTCCTTCAGAAACAGTGAGCAAACGTTTAAGGATTTCAACACTGGTGGGTACAAGAGGGCAGAATAAAATGGCTTATCATCCAACCATCCCCTTATAGTTTTTCCCTCTCTCCCCTCACAACTGCCTCCATCCCTATCTGATAACACCTGTTTCTCATAAATTTTAATGCCTGGAATAAGAATAAAAATGCCACAGAATGCTTCATCTACTTTAATCAAGAGAAAAAGCAATCTGCTTCCAATCACCACATCAAATTTTGATTTAAAAAATTTGTAGAAAGCAGTATTTCTATATAGCAAAGCTGATCAATCTAAATAAATCTGGGTTGCCAAAAATTTGACCATTAAGGAACAGGGAAAACCGTTGCTGAACTAAAACAAATGTCTCTATACCCTCAATAAGCCTCAATCCCCAATTCTACATCACTCTCTATCACAAATGCACACATACACTCCGCTCCCATGCCCACATACCAACCTCTCCCCTGTACCGTCAAGACACACTCCCTCCTTTCTTTCACATACATATAACTCCCCTGACATATCCCAACACTCCTGGTCCCACATACACATACTCCTCCATCCACAAGTTTCTCACACAGCCCCCTCCTCCACACAAGTACATACAAATGTATTCTGCCTCCCACACAAGCACTTTTTCCCAAAACACACATTACACATACACACACACACACGCACACGCACACACACATATTCTCAATATACAAATCCTCCCATACATACATTCTCCTACAACCCAGCCTGTCACAAATGAAGGATTAGCAGCCTCAAGCTGGATGAGGAGAAAGACATTCACCGAGCCAGTCAACATAGCATGAATAGCCTTGCTGACAGCCTGATTTTTTTTTTTCCAATGAAAGTGATGTCACACTCTGGACTCCAGGTGTATATACGAAAAATAAGCTTTTAAACCAGAAGCCTACAGCAATGTGTTACAATGACAACAGAAAACTAGATTACAAACTTAGGAAGACTGAGGTATAGTAGAGATTATGACTTCTAGCCTTAAATAGTATCCTGTAACACAATGTGTAGACTTTCAGTGTATGCAGAAATAAGGTATTGAACTCAGAAAAGTTCTGGATAGAGCAAAATAAGGAATCACAGATGCACAGGAGTAAACCAAGCACAGACTAAAGCTACACTGTTCAAGCAATTCTAGTCACAGTCCAAAAGCAATTTGTTTTCACTGGCCTCTTCTTTAATTGATTCTTTCTATGTGACAGGCATTGTGACTAATATTTTCCACACTTATCTTACTAATTCCTCACAACTTACAAGGCAGGTACTATTACTAAGTCTGTTAAAGACAAAGGGGAGGGGAGAGGAATAGTGTAAAAAAAAAAATAGTGCTTACACAACTGGTAAGCAAAATGATAATCAAATCATTATCTCTAAAGTTTACCTCAGTGTTGTTGTTTAAGCTACAAGTTAACAAGTAATGACTTTAACTCCTGTTAAGTACCTATACTAGAAAGAAAGCATTCATTGAAAGGGTAAGTACGGTAGATGAATGCTGAAAAATACACGTTGTGTGGGGAAAGTAGGAAGAGAGGTTGACTCTTCAAAGTGTTAACTATGAGGCTACTGGCTGTGAGGTGGGGATGACAGGTTACAGACCGGCACATTCCAGCTTCTCTGAACTGATTCCTGGTGAAAAATATGAAGAAAATACGAGGCACAGAACAGAAGATGGTGCTAAGGGACGCAGCTTAAAAAGCGGAACGCTTTGGAAATAGACACAGGTCAGGGTTCCAGCTCAACTACCAGATGTGAGAAATTAGGACAAGTTTCTTATTCTCTCCAAACTCTATTGTTCTCATCCGTAAAATGGACTGTTAAGGCCCATACCTCAGAAAGGAACAAAGAACATAAAACACGTGAAGAATACTTTTTTAAAACATGTTATTTCTAACATCCTAAACATTTCTGTATTATTTTAAACAGTCCCCCAAGAACAACAGCACTTTCTTGTATCATTCCAGATCTCGTTCTCTTATTTCATTTTTGAGACAGAGTTTCATGTATCTTCGGCTGGCCTCAAACGTGCTATATAAAGCTGTGGATGACTCTGTACCTCTGATCCCCCTGCCTCCACCTCCCTAGTGCTCAGTACGTGCCCCGTTTCTGTGGAGCTGGAGTCTGAACCCAGGGCTTCCTGCACGCTGGGCAAGCACTCTCACCACCCGCTACAGCTGTCACGACCACGACGGCTCCGTTCCGCAAGCACGGCTGCACTAAGCGTCCCTACTCGGAGGATCACTGCTTTTCTATCACTTTTCCAGAACTGTGGCAGGCAGAAGAGCCAGACCTGGGTAGCGAGCGACACGCAGAAGAACACTTGTGAGGCCTCCCTAGCCGAGTCCACCGCCTTTCCCGCACCACCCTTCCCCGATGTCCCTCGCTCCCTAGAGCCCGCCTGACCTTCTCGTAGTTCTGCATGAGGCGGCTGATGCCCTCGCGCTCGACCTGCCATTCCGGCTTCTTCAATTGCTTCCTCCGCTCCTTCTTCTGGTGCTGCCGGTGGCTGTGTTTTTTCTTCCAGCGATTGAAGCTCCGCACCGGGTCGGGTCGGGTTCCCTGACCCAGCGAATCAACCGTCTTGCCCATGGCGGCGGCTGCCAGGACCCACGCCGCCCCCCGACGCCAAACACCTCCGGCCCTAAGCACCGCACTGAAGCCCCGAAAGCGGCGTGCGGAGAGGGCGCAGAGGCGCATGCGCAAGGCCCGGGGCCCGCCCCCCAGCTTTGGAAGAGTGGGCACACGCTAATGACGACATCAAGGCGCGGGAGATGATTGGTGATCAGACTTCCGCGGGGCGGAGCGACCTCAAGGCTGCAGGGACGCGTGCTCAGAGGAACGGGGCGTGCTCTGCTGGAAGAGCGAGCGAGGGGCGGGCGTTCTGCCCTCGAACTTAGAGGATCACAGGTGTGCGCCACTGCACCTAGCTGAAGTTTGCATTTTTTTTTTTTTAAGTTTTCAAAAACTTTCGCCTTACTTTATTCCCTGTCGCTGTTTGTTTTCCTAAATCTCAGGTTTGCAGGCTTATAAAAGATAATTTCCAATAAAATGACGTGTTTTGCTTCACGTTACTCGATCTTGCAGCTGAGTGAAGGGAATGCTCCGATGTCTGTCATCGGTGAGGGAAATGGAGATACAGCTCCACAGTCACCCTCAGAAGCCTAAGGAGTCTCCATAATTTTTTAGGGATTTTGACTCAACCTCTAACGGGATTTTCAAAGCTATAATGAAGAAAAGAATTCCAGACCTCACTAGTTTGAAGGACAGTTGGAAATCTATTTGGAAATGTTAATAAGAAAAGGCACAGAGGTGGGGGCGGGAATAAAGCACGTTCAGGAGCAAGGGCCAAAGTTTCTTGAAAATAAGATATACCCCAGCGTGGGTGTGTGCACCTTAAGGGAAACTCCCAATTAATGCCTCCACATTAGCTATCTATGACTTTTTATTCATCTCAAAAAACTGCTAAGCGATGAGGGGGTGTCGTAGCACTGGAGATGCCTTGGTGGAATTATAGTCTGATAAGATAGAACCAAGAACCACCAGGGTTGCCCAAAGGCTTCAGTACATGTCCTTTCCCTGTAACTGGGATTTCTAGGAGAGTCCTAGAACATTGCATGTTTACAGCTGGAAAGGAAGAAAGCCTTCAAACAGCTGTTTCTTGTGCTGGAATTCTTTTTGTTTATTTGTTTTTGGAGACAGGCTTTCTCTGTGTGATAGCCCTGGCTGTCCTGGAACTCTTCTTTGTAGACCCGACTGGTCTCAAACTCACAGAGATTCCTCTGCTCTGCCTCCCGAAGTGCTGGGATGACAGGCCTGTGCCACTATACCCGGCTGTGCTGAAATGTGTTTGTTTTTGTTATGTTTTGCTTTGTTTGAGATAGGGTCTCACTATGTAGACCAGGCTAGCTTTGAACTCACAAAGATCCACTTGCCTCTGCCTCCTGATATTAAGGTTAAATGTGTGTGCCAACATCCCTGAATCCTTCCATTTTTAGTTCAATTTATCTGCCATGGTTGACACCAAGATACAGAGTTAATTCCCATTCTACTCTATGAAGCTACTATCTTCACCATTTCTCCCCAAAATTCCATAAATTGACTTTGAAAAATATATTTTAAGCCAGGTGGTGGTGGCACATGCCCTTAATCCCAGCACTCGGGGGCAGAGGCAGGCGGATATCTGAGTTTGAGGCCAGCCTGGTCTGCAGAGCTAGTTCCAGGACAGCCAGGACTACTAGACAAAGAAACCCTGGTCTTGAAAAAACAAACAAACAAAAGCAAACGAACAACAAAAAAATGGAAAAATATCATCAGCTATCTCACTTTTTGTATTAATCAGGGTACTTTCTGTTAAGAAAAAACAACTGATAGAATAAACATACACACATACATATTTAAAGGGGATGGATTAGATTGGTTTACAGGATGTGGTTCAGGTAGTCCAATTGTTAAGGAGTTCAAGACCACCAAGGGAAGACCACAAGCTTAATTTAATTATAATTAAAGGATTTCTTGATGACTGCTAGCAGGACAACATTCTCTGAGCCAAATTAAGATTGCCATTCAAAGAGGGATGGGGGAAAGCTTTTTAAAGGTAAAACCATGAAAGGAGTATGAGTATCTGCACCATCGAGCCAAGAGCTGTTCTGCTATGCCAAGATTAGGTTGGCAGTCAAAGCAACATCAAAATAGTCCTTGAATATCTGCATAAGTAGGATAGAGAAGCCAAAAAGCAGGTATACATAGCAAGTAGATGGTCGTGGCTGTTCATTTGGGGGGGGGGGGGGGGGTGAGTGACAGTTATTTATTTTCCAGGGATTGGCATCAGGGACAATGACTAGTGTGTACCACGATGGATACCTAACATAAAATGTAGTCTTTTAACCATCACACATACAACAAGGGCTATCTCACACTGGGGAGGCCAAGAGGATGATAGTTCTCAGTCCAAAAGGCTGGGAGGTGCCACCCATATTTAGAGTGGATCTACTGCCTCAAATAATCTATCCAGAAAATCCCTGGGGGGGAGGGGGCACAAGCCTGTTTCAGTTGATTCCAGATGCAGTCTGATATCTATTATAAACTGTGTAATAACAGTGTTTTACCTAGGTTTTGTTGGGTTTTTTTTGTGTGTGTGTGTGTGGTTTTTGTTTTGTTGTTGGACAGGATTCCTCTGTATAATCCTGGCTGACCTGGAACTCACTATGTGGAACACGCTGGCCTGGAACTCAGAGATCTGCCTGTTTCTTCCTCCGAAGTATTCAGATCAAAGGCTTGTGCCATCATGCCCAGGTTTTTTGAGTTTGTCGCTTGTTTTGTTTTGGCCTCGTATTTTTTTTTAATTAATTAAGAACAATCCTAAACTTTTGACCCTCCTACAGCCACCTCTTAAGTGTTGGCATTAAGTTATACGGCACCACATCCAGCTTTAGCTCAGATTTTGTACACACTTAAGAAAAAAATAAATAAATACAGATGACGCTGGGCATGGTGGCACACACCTGTAGTCCCAGCACTTGGAAGGCAGAGGCAGGCGGATCTCTGTGAGTTTGAGGCCAGCCCGATCTACAAAGTGAGTCAAGGACAGCCAGGGCTGTGACACAGAGAAACCCTGTCTCGAAAAAGCAATGAAAATACAGATGAACAATGATGTCAAACTTTCTTTGCAATTATTCAGTGTGAACCAGTCTATCTTTTTAACAGACAATTTGAGTCCAGTAAAATTAACTTAGCTCTCTTTCAGTTGTGGAAAATGTTATGTGACACTCATGATGTGTTCTTTTGCTATGCCATGTTTTTTGTTTTAAATTTTTATATGAATAAATTTTTTTGTGTGTTAGGGAAAAATGTTTTTTCAAAGGCATTACTGTGCAGTACTATCTTTTCATAAGCTCAGAGAAGCCAGAGGCACTCAGTGACTTCCGTTTATTTTCGCAGCGAAAATCAATGCATTTATTCTGTTTCTTCTTCCCATCATCGTGTTGTGTCTCATTGCCAGATCACATATGCCCTGTTCTTCTAATGCCCTGTATCTCTTTGGTTAGGGGATTGTTTGTTTAGAGACTTTGTTTAGGGGATTAGTATGACTGAAGCCAATTGTAAACTAAGAACATAATTCGTATCAGTTCATGTTTACTGTCTCTAAGATTGAACCACAGCAAGACTCTGAAATGTTAACATATGAAGGGACATCTCCATATGATCCGTATGATCTTAACTCATATTGAGCTCTAGGTGATATTAATGTGCTTAGCAAAACTATTTCCACTCACTAGTGGAAAAAAAATTATGGGGTAGCAGCAGCAGCAGGAGACAATAGCCCAAAGGAACTCTCAGCAGCCTAAGGAGCTTCCTTTCCCTTAGGGACAGTCAGATAATGCCAGATCCTTGACTACCCTGAAGAAAAGAACTTCAGGATGAGCCAGAGTGAAGGCAAGTTAGTGAGCTTATCAAGTATTTAGATAGAGCCATGTAGGAAATCAACAGTATACTATCCAAAGACATGGGTTCAGATTTCCTGAGAAACAGATGCCCTTGGGTGTCTTACACACACAGACACACAGACCCACATTAATAAAATTAATATAATAATATGACTGTTTGCATAATATATTCATATACATATTAAATGTATTTATTTATATATTTAAAATATATTAAATATTATATCTGGCCCTAATTAAACATGGTCCATTGTTGTATTTGACACTGTTGTTTGAGACATCTTTAGGAAGATAAATTATATCTTATATATAAACCTGCGAGCTCAGAGAGGCAGAGAAAGCACCCAGCTGACCTTCCTACTCAGCTCACATCCCAGAAGGAAAATCCCTTTCTTACTCAGCTCAGCTGATGGCCCAGGAGAAAAAGTCCAACAACGAAAAGCCCAAGTGCTAGATAGCTAAAGCATCTTTTTTCTCTACACTGCCTTTGACTTCTACTCAAAGTCCCTCCTTTCTGTTAAACCCCTGTCATCTGTCTGGTTACTTGCACTGCCTCTTGGCCTAGGGTTAACTTTATAAAATCCTGTGTACAGAAAGCTCTTGGATTAAAGGTGTG
This sequence comes from Psammomys obesus, assembly GCF_907164565.1. Classification (NCBI taxonomy): domain Eukaryota; kingdom Metazoa; phylum Chordata; class Mammalia; order Rodentia; family Muridae; genus Psammomys; species Psammomys obesus. Next base: position 14,949,521 of record NW_026596039.1, read on the forward strand.
TGTTAGGGCTGAAGCACACCAAACAAAAGATGGGTTTTTTCTAATTTGAAATCTTAGGGATCACAGTGGGGTAAAATGTCCTGCAACGCCGCTTATTTATCTGTTTTCATTTTGTGTCTGTGGGTGTCTTGCCTGTCTGTATGTGTATAAACTATATGCATGCGGTGCCTCAGGAAGGCAGAGAGGGTATCAGCCCGCCGCAAACTGGGGTTACAGACAGCTGTTAGTTCTTCCCTTGTCATGACCTCTCACCTTTCCCTCCTCATAAGCCACACGAGAATCTAATATTGTAAAAATGCTGGAAAACCCATTCCCTAGTCATGTATCTGAAACAAATTCAATTTCTACCAGTATTTGTTCACTCCAAGAGAAATTGGGACGGCCCATTGTTTAGTTGACTTCTGGTCAACAGGTGGCAGCAGAAGATTGATTAAGTGCTTCTCTCCCCGGGGCTTACATTAAGTTTTCATGCTTTTTCATAGCCATCAAGTAGCTGGTTTGCTGGTTAGTTGAGCTGTCATTTTACATCACTGCGATTTTGAGTTGTTTACAGTTATTACTCTTCAAATTTTCTAGAATACTTTTAAGCTGCTTTTTCTACATTTTGTGTTTCTTTTGTTTGTTTTTGTTTTTTCAAGACAGGGTTTCTCTGTGTATCCTTGGCTGTCCTGGACTTGCTTTTTAGACCAGGCTAGCCTCGAACTCACAGAAATCCACCTGCCTCCCTGAGTGCTGGAATTACAGGTGTGCACCACCTTGCCTGGCCATTTTTGTGTTTCTTACCAGCACTTAGGAGATGCCCAGCATCGCTGAGTTCATTGCAGACACTCTCTAAGCATCTCTCAGCTGAGTTCATTGCAGACACTGTGTAAGAATCTCTCAGCTCATTTTCAAGTGATGAAATCTGAGCAGGAGATAGCGTTCAGTCTGCAGAGAGCTTGTCTAGCTTGCATGGGGCTCTGGGTCCAATCCCCAGAGTATATAAAACTGGGTGTGGTGGTGCATGCTTGTAATTACAGCATGGGAAAGCAGAGGCAAAAGAATCAAAAGTTCAAGGTCATTCTTGGCTTCACAATAAGTTCAAGCCTAGAAAACATGACACCCTGTCATAGATAGATAGATAGATAGATAGATAGATAGATAGATAGATAGATAGTAGATAGATAGATACATGGATGAAGGCCCAAACTGCTGAGACCATAAACTGATAAAAGCTCTTAACTGCCTTTTTGATAAGCTGCAGGAGACTGCTGTAGGCTGTGGTGAGGTTAAGGACCCCCTGAAAGGTGCTAATGGCACTAAAGCTTGGTAGAGATGGACAGTCATGGGCTCCATTCACTACTGAGACACTACAGAATGTTACAGCCAGCTTAGAAGGCAGATTCTGATAACAGTACATGTTGCCAAAACATACAGTCCTGCCACCACACTGTAGCCAACACCACACTGTACCAAACACCGCACTACCAAACTGAAAGCTCACTGCACAAACATCCACACACAAGTGTTTGGAGCCATTGTTACGAGCTGCACCTGAAATGTCCCCACCTGGTCACATGGTGAAGGCTTGGCCCTCGCAGAGGTTGTGGGAAAACGTTGAGGCCTGGCTGGACGTATGTCACTTTGGAGCCATCCTGTCCCAGCCCCCCCCCTTCCCTCTTCCTCACAGTCTCTCGGACGTAAGCAGCCCCTGCCATGTGCTGCTGCCCCCACGGCACTGCCTCACAGCAGGCCTGCGTGCTAGATCCAGACACCTTGGAGTGGAACTTCTAAAAACATACATTAAATAAATCTTCCCTCCTTTTTAAACAGTTTGTTTTAGCATTTATAAGTGACCCCCCCCCAAAAAAAAAAAACAGGTAAAATTTTCAGATAATTTATAGTAATTTAGAGAATAGAGAACGAGGTGGCGGACAGCCTTGTCAAGATTAATGCTGAGTAATCCTTATCAGATAATTATAGAACGGTGTGATCAAACTTTTGAATACTGCCGAGGAAACCAAACAACAGAAAATACTGTTCTCATGTAAGACTATTTACCTTTATCAGCCGTTGGTGCAGGACCAGGCAGATAGTTCAGTGGCTGAAGGTGTCCACAGCTCCCAAGCCTGAGTTTGAACCTAGGGACATGCTTTTAACCACCGCGCCTTCTCTCCAGCCCCCACAATTAATCCATTATCAACCAGATTTTGAAACTAGGCATTTGACAGGCAAACTGATACACATTTGAGAGAGAGAAAAAGAATTGTTAATAATTTCCTAAAACATAAATAGGTCTGTCCTGGGGAAAAAATGAAACATACCATCGCTACTTAAATCTCTGCAGTGACTATTGCAGTGAACCTCATGGTATTGTTTCAAATAACAAAATGTCAAATTTTTTTACAGTTGAATTTGAATGTATTGACTCTGTTGTCTACCAAAATCCCAGAGTGAAATTAACATACAAAACATGAAGATGTTTCATCTTATCACTTAATGTAGAAGATAGGAAAACCCTACAGCTTAAAATTATCTTAAAAATGCCAAAGACTACCTCTTCCTAGTTTAATTTGACATGGGTTGCTAAGATGAGCGGAACATAATTCTATCCTAGGACAGTCCTAAAATTAGTGCATCAAACACCATCTGTTTTAGGCCGCCCTCGCCTCCCCACAGCCCAGCAATTTTGCACTTCTCTCTACGTCAAATTTTTCTCTTTTTAGTGAGTTTTTTCTTTGTTTTTCTCTTTTATAAGAGAATAATAAAATTAAAGCAAAAGTTCCCCTGATGGTCTATTATTACTCTGCCCTTCCCCTCCCCTTTACAAAAGGATGAGGCTGGCAAATTAAAACTATTTGCATATGCTTAGTGAATTAGAAGCTATGCAGTTCCTCCACCAACTGTAGCTTGGTCAGCCACACTGTACAGAAGATCTTCGTGAGCGTGCTCAGTAAAGCATTTGTCTTAACAGTTAAGCATATAGAGGAAACTCATGTAATAGTTATCTGGTGGGAGTTTTAAGGGGTCTGCCATACCCAGGAGAGATTCTGAAGATCCAAGAGAGTATCGGAGCAAGCGGAACACATTCCCTCTGACTGGGTAAGAGGAAATTAGCCTCTTACGAGCAGAACGAGGAAGAATTGGCCATTATTTATTCCTGATCTTTTACTTCATAGCTAGCAACTCTTTCTCTAAAATATGGTAGGAACCTGGGCTGAAGATACAGCTCAGTTTGCCTAGTACTTGTGAGGCTCTGGGCTTGATCCTTAATGCACCACAGAAACCAGGTGCTCTACCGATAAACTCAGCCCTTGAGAAGGGAAGGCAAGAGGGTCAGAAAGTCACCCTCCCCTTCAGAGGGACTTCAAAACCAGCCTGGGCTAGAGTCCCGATTGCAAAAAAATCAATAGTAGTAACAACAATAGTAATACCTATTTGAGTCTGACGGGCTTAAGCGACAAGAGTGGGAGGTACCTTTGACGGCCCTTGTGAAGGGGAAATTGTGGCAGGACTCCCAAGGAGAGCTGAGGCCCCCACACCAGAGATAGATGGTTCATGTCAGTTCTCTGAGGAAGTTCTCTGAGGAAGTGGCAGAAACGGGGTCTGTTCTTGTACCTTTTGAGAAGGGGAAGGAGGTAGCCAGGCTCCCTGAGACTCCCTGAGTCTCCCATTACACATTCCTCTCTCCCCTGGCGGGGAAGAGGGCGGGGAGCGAGATGTGCAGAATCAACATCCTTTGAGGTTAACTCACTTGCCAGGCAAGAAATCCAGCCCACAACGTCACTGGAGGGTTTCTTCCCCAAATCACCTTTCCACAAAGGCATTTGACACACACACACACCCGCCATCCTGACTCTTCATGCTCTTCTGACCTATTTTGATGGTTTTGTCCTTAGTATGGAACAAATTTATAAATTTCCCCTAAGTTCGGTTTCTTCCACTAGAATATTGGGTCCCTGGAACCCCTTTCTATTTCACTCTCTGCCACTGTTCACCAGGGTCTGTGGAGCAGATGACACACGCTGGGTGGGTCTTAAAGATTCGAGCAAACCAAGATCCAAGAAACAGGGGCTGAAGAGATGGCACTCTGCTCTTCCAGAGGTCCTGAGTTCAGTTCCCTGGCAGCCATCCACACTGGGATCTGATGCCCTCTAACGACTTGCACATAGAGCACTCATATACACAAAATAAATAAATCAATCTTTTTAAAAAATCCAAGAAACCTGTTGAAGGTTCTTAGAACAAACGAAATGCTGAATTAATCTAATCCAAAGTTTCTTAGATGCCTTGCTTTGGCTCTCAGCACCCAGTGACCAATGGGATCTAGACCCAAGGCCTGCTCCCAGGCAAAGCCCAGAGCACAGACTAGGTGGTCACTGGACAAAAAGGCCTCAGAAGCTTTCTTCTGGTTTCACTGGGGAGTCAAAGCCCCATGGGGAATCTCCTTTATCACTTTCTTCCGCCTCTGTGTGAGTGCAGATGATCTGCCTGCCCCTCACAGTACAGCAGCTAAGAGGGTCCTTTCTGACAGGGTTTACCTTCACTGTAAATCTCTTTTCATATCCACTTTGGGCTCCGTCTTCCTGTCACCTTGATGCTGAGCTGAGGGAGAACTTGTCCGGGGAACAGACTTGAATTCCCTTATGACCAGACACTTCAGTTCTGCACTACAGTAGCTGCAGGATTTCTCAGGACTCTCTAATAGGTTCATTAAAAAAAAAAAAAAATCAGGTCTCCAAGAAGCAATATGATACAACTATTCCTAAAATTTATTTGAACATGAAGGTCATTTCTCTGAGCCTCCTTATTGCAGAACAGAAACGTCTCTTGGGAAATTATGTAGCACATAATCATACATTCCAGCATTGCTTACATCACGGTAATAGACTTTTATGCATCCATTACACAGATGTGAGCCCTCTCATCCCAGTCCAAAGCTGACTAGAATCTTGATTTCTCCCCGAAGTTTCTCTTGGTCAAGCCAAGCCAAGAAAGAAGAGATCAGGATTCTGCCGCACTGGCTGCAATCTCTTTTGGCTGGCTGGGTGGGCAGGGCTGGGCAGGGGTGACAACTTTGCTGTGATATGACTCAGTACCGTACAACTTACTCACTTTAAAGTATACAGTTCAGGAGTTTGAATGTTTTTGAGTGACTTTGATCATTAACACCATTTCCACGAGCCTCCTTCTTAAAGAACCAAAATTCACATTTTGGTAATCACCACCACAGTCAATCTTAGAACACTTCCAGCAGCTCTAAAAAATAAAAATAAAAATAAAAAAAATCCTTGAACTGTCCAGCCAGCACCTTCTCATATCATCGTGTTTCCGCAGCCTTAAACTGGTGGAGTCCAAGCAGTGTCTGCAGGGGACATCGTGTGACTGCTTCCCTTATGGGACCCTACTGTGTCAAGGCATGTGGAAAGCCCTTCCCACTTGGCAAGGACCTGTGCTGAATTGTGGTGGCCTCTGTGCTTATCGCCTCAACTGTGTGTGGCACAAGCTCTCCTTGCTTTCCCTGTGCTGTTTATACTCAGAGCAATATTAAGTTTCACCTTGCCGGTTGTGGGCAAGGCCAGGATCACACAGGCTAAAAGCCCTGTGGATGAGCCTATGTTTTTCTCAATACTCTTTCCAGGGGTAAAAGCCTCCTCTCTTCTCTCTGCCTCTATCGATCCTCCAGATATGACCAATAATCCTGGGTACTTTGGGACAGGGATTTTGCAACAGTTGTGCAGAGCAAGGACCTGCTTGCATAACTGTTCTGAGGAAGTTGTGTCTGATCAATAAGAGACTTAAAAAATGGTTCTTGGAAAGATGGTATCAGAAATTGATGGGTGCATATCAGGAAAGGCTAGTTAATACAATAAGCACATCTCCCTCCATCTACAATTTTAAAAAGTATTATGACAGAGGGGTACTCTTTGATGAATGGACTTATACCCACACATGGTTAATCTGTCGCTTACCTTTCATAACTGTGTAACTGCATTTGCTACCAGCTGGCTCTGTGCTCATGCCCACAGGACATTCCTAGCTAGACATTTATTTTTGGCTTGCTTAAATTATGCTTTATAATGCAAAATAAGGTTGGGTGTGGGTGGGGCGAATGACCCAGCAGGAGAGGGGAAGGAGGAAGGGAAACTATTGAGGGGGTTTTGTAATAAGGGGGCTAGTGTAGTGCTGGTGTTATGGTTTCTTTAAGTAAAATAATCAATGTCACTTCTCAGGCAAGCAGGCTTGTGATTGTATAAATAAAGACAGCGTGAGCTATTTGGGATCACTTGCTTGAATATCAACAGCTAGTTAGCATCTTCACTTTCGCCACGGACACCTGCCCTCAGGTTTTGGAACTTATTAGCCCTGGTTGCTGGTATTAAACAAGCATTAATCTTTCTATTTTAGAATATTCCCCTATTTTTCATATTTCCCATAAACAGAATAATACACTATATGGCCCTCTATGTTTCTTTCCTAAAAGGTCTATATTCATCCATGTATCACCAGTTCATTCTCTTTATGGACAAACAATAAGTCCTTGTACTGACCAGCCATCTTTTATCGATCTCTTTTTCAATCGTTGGACATTGGGGCCTTTTCTCCTCTTCATTATTAAGAATATGAAAATTCCCATACGAGTTTTTCATGTGGGTGTAAGGCAGGGTTCTCTAGAAGAGCAGACCCCCTAGAAAGGGATTCACTAGGTTGGCTTACACAATAGGGTAGTGCAACAGTGGGTGTCTGCATGCTAGGGATGCTGAGAACCCAGCATCTGCTCAGTCTAGTCTCAGTCCTGGTCTGGTGCTGAAAGCCTGGACATTCCCCGGAGAGTCACTAGTACTCACTCATGCTGGAGGGCCGGGGAAGTTGGAGTCTCTTGTTGGTAAGGGGCAGGCAGGAACATCAAGAGACACAATTGCTCAGACAAAAGGAATGAGGGCAAGCAGGAACAGGCCTGTGGTCCTTTAGGGCACTTTATATCTGGGCCACTCTTTCAGAAGATGATACCTGCTTTGAGGGTGGGGGCTTCTTCCTCAGTTCATTCTTTCTTGAAACACACACATATGTGCATGCATGTGCGCGTGGGAGAGAGAGAGGGGGAGAGAGAGAGCTGTCTCCTAGGTGACTTTAAATCTCATTACAGTGTTTTTATTTCTCTTGCATATATGCTTAGTTTCACAGTATTTAGCAGACAAGCTGAGTAAGTTCATTTTCCTGCTTAAACACCGTGCTGGCATACTTAGAGTGGAATCCAAACCTTTATCAAGGCTTTCAAGATGTTCTTATTCTCACTGTAGCTACATCTAGTTGGCTAACAGGTCCCCTCATTCACCATACTCTGACAACACTCACCAAATTTGTTTATTGGTTCCTAAAATTATCCCTTGTTCTTGCTCTTCCCCAAATGTCCAGTTGGGCATCCCTCTCTGATCAAATAGACCAAAAATGCCTGGCTGGCTAGTTTTAATACCAACTTGACATAGGGTCATTGGGGAGGCTATAGGGCAAGTCTGTAGGACGTTTTCTTGATTGAAATGGGAGGGCACAACTTACTGTGGGTGATGTCACTTCTGGGCAGGTGGTCCTAGATGATATAAGAAAACAAGTTGTGCATGCTAAGGGGAACAAGCCAGGAAACAGCACTCCTCTGTATGGTGGAGCCTACTTCTTCCGGGGAAGCTTTTACCTCCTACATGTTCTGTAGGTTCCCCAAATAGTGCCACTAGCCAAGGACCAAGTATGCAGTACAGGAGTCTGTGGTGGGCATTTTAGATTCAGATCATAAAAAGGTATATACCCAAGAGTGGGGCAGTTGGACTGTGTGGCCATTCTGTTTTTAGTACCCCACCATCAACAGTGGTTGTAATTTAAATTTCCAATCAGGATGTGTAAGGGTCCCCTCCCCCCACATCTTCCCCAGTGTTTTCCAGTTTTGATTCTTTGATGGGAGATATTCTGTCAGGAATAAGGTGCAATTTCATGTTTTATGTCTTATCCATATTTTCTTGAATCAAGGTAAATACAGAGAGATGAAAGGAGAATCTTTTCCTTGACCCATTTTTATTGCTGATTTACTTGAGGCTCATTTGTTCAACAAATGGCATACCTCTGATGTATTTCAAACATAAAGGCAGTCATGCTTGGAAAGCCCAGGAAACGTGGTAAATCAGCTGACATAAAAGTGTGCAAACAATAAATAAACAAGCAAACAAGCCAATAAACCAATCACAGAGCTGTTAAATTTGGCTATTAAATTCGGGTCAGTCTCATGTGGAAGATTCACAAAAGGAGACAAGACTCCACTCAAACACAGTGAAGTATTGATAATGCTACAATCAATTACAGCCTCCCCAATCTTTTTAAGAATAAAGAACACTTGAATATTGTCATAATCTAGTGCCTCTCACGTCACAATTTATACAATGCGCTCTTTTTAGTTATACTATAGGAGAAAGTTGTGTGTGTTTGTCACTTTCAGTTTCAGAGTCTATTTGCTGGACACTGTCAGATATTTAGTTATGTTGAACAGTGAAAACTGCATTGCACTAGGTACAACAGAAAACACGCACATTGGTTGAATGCCAAGCTACTGAATATTGCTGTTTGTTCTCTTGCTAAAGTTCATACGTGGCCAGGGTAAGTAACTACAGCCAACCATAGGCTGCAGTATCTGCTTCTATTTGTGTACAAAAGCTATGTGATTTATTTACCAGGGCTGATAACTATACTGCAGAAGTAGGTGACCATGATGTCGAAAAAATGATACGTCGGGAATTAGATCTACCAGGCTATTATGGTCAAGAGTCCTGGTTCAGGTGTGTAATGGAGAAAGAGGGAAGTGAAAACTAGTCTGTCCACCATTCAAGGTGACCCAAGCAAGCTCATCCCTGCATCTGGCGATAATCTGAGCAGTAAACCTGAGAGGATGTACATGAGAACTATAAGATGGTTTGCTTTAGAGGTGTATTCGGGAATCACACCAGAGGCTGCTTTCTTCAGGGAATGTTGCTCGTCAACATTCCATTCACATGACTTCTGCCCTGACAACACAGAAACAGGATCAGAGCTGTTAACCACTTCAGACCAGAGTCTGAGGAAAGCAGGACAGGAGAAAGTGCATACAAAGGGGCAGCCATGCACTATAGCCTGATGACTTACGTAGATCAAAGCAGACATAAACCCGTTTACCGTGGATACCTGAGCAAGCACAGGTTACGACCATGGCAGTTATATGAAGAACTCCCATGCAGTTTCAGTACTGGATTGGAAACACCCGACCTAATTGTCACCATAATTGTGTGTGGGTAATGGGAAGCTTTCTGTGGGGTCTGCCTCTATGTGGAGAATGAGCCTCTAGAACAAAAGAACATAAAGGAGGGGCTCTAAGCTCAGGCAGGTGGGGGAAAGCAAAACAGGACAGAAAGGACTATCAGACAGGAGAAAACCTCAAGTGAAAAAAGGTCAGACCACCAAGATTGCAGTCATTAAGGTAGCTTCAGCACTGGGTTGGGATACAAGAAGCGTAATAAAAAATACATAAATAAGTGAATAAATTAGGAGGAACGTTGTTCAGTATCTGTTTTGTGATCTATGTTGTGAAGTGGAAGAAGTTGGGGTGTCAAGGATCCAAGCAAATAATTAGCAAGCTAATGGTAAAGCACATGAGTTAAAGTACACTTTTTATACTTGGGGCGGGGGGGACAGTAGGAGTTGAGACAGTGTCTCTCTATGTAGCTCTGGCTGTCCAGGCACTCACTATATAGGTCAGACTGACCTTGAACTCCAACATCTTTCAAGATACATCCACTGTTAACATCATTTGTGACTGCATAGAATTTTGAATTGTCTGCTTGCTTTGGAGATATTTTTGTCTTTGTTTTCATTTTTGAAACAGTGTCTTAATGTGTAGTCTAAGCTTGTCTCAAACTTGCCATCCTCCTGCCTCTATATCCTGGATGCTGGGGTTACTGACATGTACCACCACATGAAGCTTATGCAGGAATGTCTTCATTTCCAGTTTTAGATGCTAACTTGACTTCCTACTCCGGAAAACAAGCATTTATATCTTTACATTTAAATTTTATTTATGATTAGCACACACTCCTTCAGAGGCTTCTGGAAAGAGAATTTGAAGTGTCGAGACCTCGTTTGTCAGAAGTGGCTCATTCCCCTCACATTTTGTTAGGTTTGCAATGGAGATGACATTCTGTCTGGGAAACCATTTTCCCTCAGACCCTTGAACATGTTGCTCTACAGGCTTCCTGGTTGCTTTTGAGAGACACTCTGTTTCCCATTCTTTGTACCTGGCATGATTATCTCTACCCCTCTTATTTTCTAGTTACCATTAGATTGTGCCCTTGCAAAATAATGTATCTTCCTATGAATTGTTTTCATCCAAGGCAGTGATTTCCATTAGCCAGAAAGTAATTATCTTTCAGTTTAGTTAGTTAGTTAGTTAGTTAGTTAGTTAGTTAGTTAGTTAGTTAGTTGGTTTCTTTGAGACAGGGTTTTTCTGTGTATCCTTGGCTGCCCTGGACTCATTATGTAGATCCCAGCAATCAGCCTACCTCTGCCTGGGATTAAAGGTGTGCACCACCATGTCCAGATCAATTTTATTAATTAATTTATTTATTTTAGGTTGTTCCTTTAATAACTTCCTGCTTATTTTTTATCTCTTCAACTTGCTGTTTGTCATTTTGTTCTGGCTTATGGTCAATTTGATCTTTTAACCCTTTCTTGAATTTATCTTATACATTATTTTCCAAAATTTCATTCATTTGTTTTATAAATGTTCCTTTTGCTTGTTTTTAAGTTTTATTTATTTATATTAATTTCTTTAGGAAGTCTCACATAGCCCAGGATAGACTTAAAATTCTTATGTAGCCAAGGATAGCCTGGACCTCCTGATCTTCCTGACTCCACACAAGTTTGTGGAGGTCAGAAGACAACCCAAAAAAGTCAGTTCTCTCCTTCTACCATGTAGGACCAGAGGATCAAACTTAGATCTAAGACCCTCTTCTGGCCTCTACAGGCTCCAGACACATGAGTGGTACATATACATAGCCAAAGCACTCATACTCACAACACAAAAATATATAAGTCATTATTTAAGACAACAACAAACAACTTGACCCAGAGAACAGAACGTGTGCTGTCCCTATCAACTATTGGGCTTTGCTCTGATGTGGATTAGTGGCAGAGCTCCTAGTCACACCTTGTTGACTCTTGTCTCTGAAGGTTGTCCTTTGCAGCTTGGATGCTAAGCAGCATCCCAGGCTCTGCTCACTAGAAGTTAGTTGCAAGGTCCATCTATGACTACAAACTGTCTCCAGACACTTCCATATATGTAAGGTGTCTCTTTGGTAAGGTCTTGGTAAGGTTTGGTTGGGCTTCAAGCAAGTGTCTGTAATTTTCCTCTTTTTCACGGGTGTCAGCCTCTCTTGCTTTCTTGCAAGAGGTTTCCTGCCTGAGGATGGTTGCCTGGATACCGGAAGAAGCACTAGTGTTCCTGTGTCTGTGTGAATTTAGGCTGCGCTGTCACCATGTTCATCTTCTTACATTTGTGCTTATTTACTTTGTGTGTGTTTACATGGGAGTGTGTGTATGCTCGCATGGCCGTCAGGGGTCCTCATGGAAGAAGGAGACTCTTCCACGAGGATCCCAGGGTCGTCAGGCTGCACGGCAGTCCCCTTTACCCACTGAGTCATCTAGGCAGCTCTTTCTTGCTGCAGCTGCTACTGGCACCATCCAGGACAGAGAGCCTCTGGGTTCTGTTTTCGGTAACGTTGCGATTCCATTCTCCTGTCAGGACGATGACACCCATGCGGCTGCAGCTCTGCAGGGTTGCAGAGCTAAATTGTAGATCCTGGCACTTCTTTCACAGGCTTGCAGCGAGTCTTGTTTGAACCTCGATCGCATGCTGATTGCGTGTATCTAGCATCTCCGGTTCTAGACTTTGTAGTTTTGCCATGGGAAGCAACCTGTGTCATGGCTTCTTCTAACATTCACCTTTCTTGGTTCTGTTATGTCAGTTTGTCCTCATCCGTTTGCTTTCCAACTTCCAAAGATTTTCCCCTTCTCTGTTTGTCTTTGTGGACCTTTGGTTGGTTGTTTGCTTGCTTGCTTGCTTGCTTGCTTGCTTGCTTGCTTGCTTGAGGCAGGGGCTCAGTCTGTATCCCAGGCTGACCTTCAACTTTGTAGCCCAGCCTGCTCTTGACCTTTTAACAAACCCCCCCCCCCCGCCTCAGCCTCCCTAAGAGTTATAGGAATTACAGTGCTGGAATTATAGGCACGCACCACCATGCTGGGCTGTCCTTGTGGATTTTTGGCCTGCTGAATTATAAACAGCTATGCCATTTTTGGGAATATAATAAGTTTTATTAAGACAATCAGGTTATTTGACAAAATAGGGGGGAAAAAAGAACTTCAGCCTTTTCCTATAACCTAGTTGGTATTAGCCTGTTTATCAGCATGCTGTTAGAGACTTCCTCTGAGCTGGCCTACCAGAGACCAGGGCAATCAGGAAACCTGAGCCATGCCTCTTTCTGATTACCTAAGACACAAGGCTATTGCTGCATCGCTGTTATCCAAGCTGCCCACTGCCAAACTTCTCTTTGTATACTAGCCTTCTTTACTACAATGCTGATTTCGTTGAATGTTCTTTATCAGATCAGGGCAAGAGATCTGTGCTACACTGGAGAAAAATGACCTTAAAAAAAAAGCTATATAGAAAGACGGAAGTATTGGCAGTTGGGTAGCCTGCCTTCTAAGACTTATGCAGATCAGCAGTGTTTCCAGTTCTGGAAGCTGATTGCCTGTTTCATTATTCACTGTGTGTTAAGCTGAGTTAGTTGCCAGTTCCCCGCCCATAATATCAAAACAAAAGTGAACTAACAGAAGGTAAGAATTGGAGCGGAGGTTGTAAAGCTGCGGAATGTTATATGTCATTTAGGTTTCAATTCACATCATTTTCTGATGAGCAAGGTCCTTCTCAAACTTTCCCAATGAATCTAAAAGAGTCAGTCAACGAGACTTGCTCAAGTCTGGAAGTGTTAAGGTTGCCATTATGACACACAATGCCTTCCGTACTGTTCTCCAGCCCTGGCATTCAAAGCATGATTGAGCGGGGAGGATCTGGAAAGAGCTCTCCACGGACCTGCATGCCAGGATAAGCGCTGCACCTAGAAAGCACGCCAGACAGCTGTGTTGATTCTTTGGGAGGTTTACTTTTAACAGCAGTGCCAAGCACGCCATGGGAACATCTCTAACACACAAGCCCTACCTCAAACCAAAGATTTTTTGGATGGGACAATGAGCTTATGGTGGTCTAGTGGCTTGGCACGGCCTATCACCACGATGACAAAAGACTTGCTGCTGGGAGCATATTGCTCCAACCATGAGGGAAGGGGTCAAATGTTATTGAACGGACTCTGCAGACTTGTGGCCTAGAGCTCTTAGGCACAGGACTTTGAACTTACATGTTTTCATTTCGGTGGTCATCCAACGGAACTAATATTAAGGTTGTTCTAGATACCTTCTGTTGATGGGATAAAATAGCTTGACCAAAACTAACTTTGGGGATGAAGGGATTTATCTGGCTGACACTTTCAAGTTACAATCCATCACTGAGGGAAGTCAAGGCAGGAACTCAAGGCAGAAACTTGAAGCAAAAACCTTGGAGAAATGCTGCTCGCTGGCTTACTCGTGGTTAGTTGGCCTTTGTTTTGTTTAGTTTTGTGAAGTGGATGTGTCTGCATGACTTTACATACATTATATGTGTCCAGGTGCCTGCATAGGCCAGAGCATGTTGGATGCCCTGGAACTACAATTATAAGGAGTTGTGACTTCGTGGTGTGGCTGCTGAGAACCAAACCTGAGTCCTCCTCGAGAGCTATAAGCACACTTAACTACTAAGCCTCCTTAGCTAGGTTTCCTATACACCACGGGACCACCTGCCTATGGAGGATGTGGCCCACAGTGGGCGGGGTCCTCCTGAATCATTTTGCCGGCCCCATTTTGTGTCACCACAATTGGATAATAATAGTTTTGCTCAAGACTGAATTCTATTGGTAGTTTTGAAACTTTTATTTCATGGGCTCTAAGCTTTGTCACTTTTGTAGTGAGAACTATTATTTTAGCTAACGTACCCTTTTAGTGTATTTTTAAAAAATCCTTGATTACCTCTTAAAAATGTTTTATAATTCTCTGTTCTAAAGAGACACACTTTGCACCGAAGAAGTGTTCTTATATTAATTGCTTTTCTCTTTCTGTGATAAAGCACCATGACCAAAAATCTCCTTATGGAAGAAAGAATTTATTTTGGCTAACGGCTCCCAAGGAATTAGAGTCCATCGTTGTGGGAAGGAATGGCAACACACAGAAGGCACGCTGGCAGAAGCAGGAAGCTGAGAGATCATTATCGCAGTCATGACATAGGAAGCATAGGAAGCCAACAGGAAGTGGAGCACAGCCGGAAGCTCTCGGCGCCAGCCCTCAGGAATGAACTTCCTCCTGCAAGGCTGTGCCTCCTAACTGGGGTCAAGTGTCCAAATGCTCAAGTCTATGGGGGATTCCTCACTTAAGCCACGATAGTCTTTAAACATTGTGTTTTAAAAATATTACATCTCTTGTTCTCCATTCTGCCTTTTGGGAGTTCTTGTTAGATAAACAGTGACTGGTTTTCTCTGTGTGACTCTGTCTCTGTTTCTATATCTCAGGCAGGATCTCATGGAGCAGGTGCTGCTTGAATTCACTCCGTGGCTAAGGATGACCTCGGATTTCAGATCCCTCAGCCCCCTCCACCGAGTGCTGGCCTTCAGGGGTGTGCTGCCATAGTCGGCTCCTCACTGTCTTCTAAGCTGTCGTATTTTCCCTTTCTTTGTTTTAATTACATTTATTTTTTTATATATTAGTTACAGTTTATTCACTTTGTATCCCAGCTGTAGCCCCCTCCATCATTCCCTCCCAATCCCGCCCTCCCTCTCTATTCTCCCTTTCTTCAAATGAGGGTCACCTTCTACACATACCTCTTAAATTTTTACTTCAGGACATGAAGACAGGACTTGAGGTGTTCAGGTTGTAAAATGTCAGTTGCAGTTTTCAATTTTATTTTTAGAAACTTTGTAAGGAAGCCTCAGGCAGCGTCCTATATTCCTGTAATTTCTTATCTCGAGCTATGGGTTGAGCACACTTGTTTTATGAGGCAATAAGCTGCGGGTCTCAGGAGGGAGGGCACACATAAGCCTGCTGGCTGCTGGCCTCTTATCTGTTACACCTGGTGGATTGCTTCCTGCTGTGTTTCATCATTTTGAAAGTTTGCTCTGAGCTTCAGTGGGGATCCATCTTTTCGTGCAGCTTTAGATCTGGGAGCCCTCCTAACCGGCTCCTTTGGTATTAGATTTTTGCTTTTTTTCTAGGCTGTTGAGCTGTTTTCCATTAGGTTTTGATGGCGATGGACACTCCTGGGCCATGTGGAAAGTACGAAATCTATCTGTATTTAAAGCTGTGGTTTCAGACTTCAGCTCTGTCCATGAGGTAAACTCTGGGTTTTTAATTTTTTGGAGATTTTTGGATTGTTCCCTTCCCAAAGCTGAGCTTAGTTTCACTGGAGCCTTGCCCTGTGACAGGGCAGAGAGATTTCCCGGTATCTCCTTCACTCAGTGTACCCTTCCTGTGACTCTTACCCAGGTCTATGCCTCTGAAGCTTCTTTTTCATTTCAAAGGCCTATAGTCCATCTGTTTACCAAGGCCACTGCAGCTTACATCATGGCACACAGCATCCAGATAGTTTTCCCATTGTCGACGCTGGGAATCTCCAGTTTCTCCACACAGTCATACATAAATATGATACAATCCTTGTAGTTCTGTTTTAGCCTGCCTTTCAGGGTCTGCAAGAGGGGATTCCGTGCCACGCTAACCCTCGCTGTTAGAACTAGACGTCCAGCAATGAACTTTAAACTTATAGCTGCTTGTAAGTTAACATGTCCTGATACAGAAACAACAGTTTTCTGTGTGCAAAATAGTGCTCATGTTTAATTCTTCAGCTGAACTTGAATTTCTGTCCTTATTGTGCTAATTCAAACTTACGGTTGTCTCTTAGGGAAAAGAGCACAGTTTCCTAGGAAATTCGCTCGCTGAGGCTTTGGTTTGCGGTGTGAAGATGGTGACGCAGTGCAGCAGAGTCACGAGCTCCTGTGCCAGAATGGACACGTGTAAGTCAGGAGTGATGGGTCCAGTCCAAGCGGAGGCTTACAGTCCGCAAGAGTGAAAAGTTTACCCGCAGCGGGAGCAGAGACAAGCCGTGGGGGAGGAGCCCTGAGTCACCACAGCGTAAATTCTAGGAGAGGCAGGTTGTCACCAGGGAACAGATGTGCTACCCCAGGCTCATCTCTGTTCTCGGAAAGTCCAACACTCCATGGAGTAGTGGTAAACACGTGATAAAGAAAGTTTGCATTGTATTAATGAATGCACCATCAATCGGATGCTTCATTGATGTAATGGATTGGTGATGATGATGATGAAGTAGTAGGAGAAAAATTGACATTCAAGGCCAACCTTGGCTAAATTGAGTTACAGGAAACTCTTCTCAATTTAAAAAGGAAAAAGAAGAACTTCTAAGGGTGGGTTAACAAGTAGACAGAGTACTATGGGCTGGAGTTCAGAGCCCTGGCATCCATGGAAACACGAGGTGGTGTGGCAGTAATTCCAGGCCCAGGAGACATAGAGACGGGGATCCTTGGGCCACGCTGGCTGGCTAGACTAGCTGAACAGCAAGCTCTGGGTTCAGGTAAGAGGCCTCGCCTCATTACAGAGAGTAGAAACTGAGAAGACCCCTGACAGCAAGCTCTGGCCTCCACAGGCCCTCGCACATACATATGTGCCCTCACACAAGTGAACCTACACACATGAACCTGAAAAAAAAGGCTGGTTTATTGTTTTGTTTTGTTTTGTTTTCAGTAAAACAGTATCCTCTGTTTCATTACTTATGTTGATAAATTGTGTAATTTTTTATTTAATATAATTTTCAAATTAAAAAGTTGCTCATAGTTAACGTATAAATTTTAAGTTTGTGCTTAATCTTATGTTTGTACATATTTAAGTTGCATATAAGTAAAGGCAAGTCATCTCTAAAGAGCCCAGTAAAAAAGAATGGTTATGACTAGAGCAGGAAGCAGGCACTGCAGTCCTGTATTGTCTATATATGGAGACATATAGAATTACGTTATGACCTTCTGCAGTCATTGATTTTGCATAGGTATGACCAAAAATACCTGGGAGAAGAACTTTTAAAAAGCAGGATTTACACTGCTCACAGCTTCAGAGGTTTCATCTCATGGT
The DNA here is from genome assembly GCF_907164565.1 of Psammomys obesus. Taxonomy (NCBI): domain Eukaryota; kingdom Metazoa; phylum Chordata; class Mammalia; order Rodentia; family Muridae; genus Psammomys; species Psammomys obesus. The sequence continues at coordinate 14,966,840 of NW_026596039.1, forward strand.
TGGTTAGCACCATGCACTTGAGCAGAGTATCACACTGACAGGGCATATGCTAGAGGCAAAGAGCCTAAAGGTACATAATGCTGTGGCTTAGTCAGCTATGCACTGTGGGTTTGAACATAACCTGTTATTGTCTGCCAAGTCAGGAGCCTACAAATAGCTATGGAAGTGCAATGACCCAAAGTTGTATTAGTACCCATCACCCCACAAAGTGCTGGAGGCTCTTTGCCACAGAATGGGCAGAGCAGAGAGCAAGAAGAGAACCGGGGACCAGATATAACCTCCAAAAATCACACCACAGGTGACCTGTTTCTTCTGGCTAGGACGGAAATTTTAGCGTTCCCATCACCTCACAAAACAGCCTGTCTACCTGAGGACTAAGCTTTCAATATGGGCACCTGGGGTAGATACTTTATCTCCAGCCACACACCTCTTCAAATTGTTGCAATTGCCTGGAAGTGGGTAGGCCGCTGTCTACACAAGCATGTTGGAGGTCAGAGGACAACTTGCTGGAGCTGATTCTTCCACCACGAGGAGATAAGGGATGGAGCCCCGGTTGTCAGGCTTAGCAGCAAGCATCTCTACCCACCGATCCATCTCCCTGGCCTTCAAACCTCTGAACTTTAAGAAAAGTTATTTATGGAAGTTCCAAAGATAGACAATAGTCTTAAGTATGAAACTTATGTCTTTGAGCCCATCAGTTCTCATTTGTAAAACAGAAAAATCGTTCTGACCCATTACAGATAGTTGCTTATACATGAGAACTGTATTGTTTTTACTTATCTAATAGATTGTCATTTTCATATATGTTCCCAGAGAAATGCATACTCTGTGGCTCTGAAAATCAGACAATTATTTCATTTTTGGGAATGGCCAAGGGGCCCTAGTAATCCAGCTCCTACACAAGATAAGCAACAGCTACTTGAAAGATGAAATTTTCCTAAGAGATGGAAATTGCCACAGATGGCCCTGTCATATTTGGGAGTGTGTAGATTCCTTGTTTATTTATTAATTTTTAGATAGGTTCTCACTATGTAGCCCCAAATAGCCTGAAACTCACTACATAGTCCAGGTTGGCTTGAACTCAGAGAGATCCACCTTTTCTGTCTCCCAAGTGCTAGAATTTAAAGCATGTGCCCCCATGCCCGCCCATTCCTAGTCCGGGTTTGACTAAAAGCCTAAATTAAAGTGGTTGCCTAAAATACCATTCTAGAATGCTAAGGTATTATATGTATGATGAAGTACACAACAAGCAGGCTCAGTACCCATAGAAAGACCATCAATATCTATGCCACTGTGGTGCTTTGAATATGTGTGGTCCCTGTAGACATACGTGTTTGAATGCTTCACCCATAAGGAGTAGCACTACTAGGTGTGGCCTTGTTGGAGGAAGTGTGTCACTGTGGGGGTGGGCTTTGAGGTCTCCTATGCTAACCTCTGCCCACTGTGGAGCACATTCTCCTTATGCTACCTGAGGATCAAGATGTAGAACTCTCAGTGCCTTCTCCAGCACCACATCTGCCTGCGTGCCGCCATGCTCCCCACTATGATGATAATGGACTAAACCTCGGAAACTGTGAGCCAGCCCCAATTAAATGTTCCCTTTATAAGAGTTGCCGTGGTCATGGTGTCTCTTTACAGCAATAAAACCCAAACTAAGACAGGCACTTAAGTCAAAGGAAGCCTTGGCTGTTACATACATATTTGTAGGATATTGATTTGAGAGACGAAAGGAAGATTATGCTCAAAACCAAAGTGAATAGCTGAAGAAGCCACTAGATTACATAAGATTAAATGGTGGATTCAAGGAAGAGAGGTCTCAGTGTTTAAGGGGATGTACTGCTCTGTGGAGGACTTGAGTTTGGCACCTCACTTGTTACTTCTAGCTTCAGGGGATTCAATGCCCTCTTCTGGCCTCTGTGTGTGTGTGTGTGTGTGTGTGTGTGTGTGTGTGTGTGTGTGTGTGTGTACACAAAGTATATGTAAAAAAAATAAAATCTCTACTTTTTATATTTTAGGTTTTTTTTTTTTTTTTGAGACAAGGTCTCTCTATACAGAGATCCACCTGCCTGAGTGGTAGGATTAAAGGTATATTCCATCACATCCAGCCTGAAATTTTTTAAAAAACATGAATTAAAAGCTGCAAGATATAAAAGATCTGTACCTAAATCCATGGTCATGTATGTAAAATGGATAAAGCCTACTCAGCAAGTGCAGACACAAAGAAGGCAGTTGGAAGTAGACAATAGAAAGAACAGAAAGGCTGCTTCCCCCCTTTTTTAAATGGGTCACAAAGAATTAAGAAACACCTGGCCAGATGTTGTGACTCACATCTGTAATTCCAATAACCAGGAGACTGTGACAGGATGATTGTCTTGAGTTCAGAGTCATCTCGAAGTAAATAGTGAATTCTAGATAAACCTGGACGACAGAGTAGCTAAAAATGAGGGAGAAAAAAGAGTTAAGGATTGCCAAATAAAATTAGCCGGGCATATTTGGACATGTCAGTCTTCATTTTTATTAGTGTCCAAGGTGATACAAAATACAATCTTAAGTCCCAGGTATGAGGTTAATAAAAAATTTCTCAAGAGCCAGACTCAGGTGGTCATAAGAATTAGGTAGCATGAGATTTGGTTTCTCAAGGGGAAGCTGTTGCCATTAGTCACATTTATTATAAGATTACTGTTGCTGATAGTCAGTGATGCTGCCTGTTTTCTATTTCTATGGGGCTGAGGAGGAAAAGGAAGTAGATTTCACAATATAATTAATTTCTAATTCTTAAATCTTTCCATACTGTCTCTGTGCTTGATTCTAAATATGATTTGAGGTGTATGGTTGAGATGGTTAGCTTTCTCAGAAACGCCAATGAAAGCTGTACAAGATGACTCCTCAGGTAGCCAACTACATGAGTCTTTTCTGTTCAGGAGGTATGTGTTTCCAGTGTCAAGAATAATCTAGCACATTCTAAGAAAATAAATGTGTTTAGGAGAAACATTTCTTAATGTTATGAGGTCTCTTTCTTCTAAAACGTGGGTCATTAAAAATGAGTATGTTGGTGTACACGCAGACTATCTACATCTTAATCTTTAAACAAATGCCTTCCTGTTTTGTGTCTTCAAATACATTTGAAATGTTGTGCGTGCTTGCTTGCGTTTGTGCGTGCTTGCGTGCGTGCGTGCATGCGTGTGTGTGTGTGTGTGTGTGTGAAAGAGAGAGAGAAAGAGAGAGGAGTGAGAGGCTCTGGCTGTCCTGGAACTCACTATGTAGACTATGGTGACCTTGAACTCACAGACATCCACCTGCCTCTGCCTCCCATGAGCTGGGATTAGTGTGTAGCCCAGAATTCTGCCATAAAGTCATTAGCCCTTCAATAACCAGATCCAACCCCAGGACCTCTCATCAGAGCTAGAACTTCTTTAATAAACCTCTGATGTAGAAAACACACAAAGGAAAAGCACAATGGCCCTGCCCCATTACACAAGGTGACTCAGCCTTCATGCCCACGGATGGCATCTGCACTCTGCAGACTAAGACAGCATCGCCAGGTAGAGCCTCCGCCTCTTTCTAATCACAGTAGTCCAGCTCTGAACCCCAATCACCCTTCTCTTCTGATCATTCCCTACCAGCACACTCTCTCCTATACCTGATATGAAGATCCACCGACACATGATGTTCTTAGAGTGCAGAGAAGGGCATCGGACTAGGACGCGAAAAGTTTTCCTTCTTTCAAATGAAATAGTTTGAGTAGCATCTTTCTGTTAACCTGGTGTAGAATGGGAAAGCAAAGGACTGATTAAAACTTCAAGGGCATTAAAATGGTCTGTAGAATTTTTTTTTTTTAATTCAAAATTTCTTAGTGACTTTGTGGTACTTTTTTTAATCCTGTACATTCAACGTGATGTTAAAATGCAGAAGCCCTGGAAAACTGGCTGAGGATTTTTTTTAAATCTTAAATTGGGATCACATTTTCGTTTAGCTCAATTGTCATTTTATTTTGTCTTGTTTTGTTTTCTTAAGGTCTTGTTTATCTGAGCCAAATTACTCTTGTGTTTTTTGTTTCTTCACCAACTTGTGATGTTTTAAAGGGCACACTAGAATACTAGCACAGTGTTATGTTGCTTGGATGCTTAAGGGCAGAGACACCACTCCTGCTCCGGAATGTGGTCGCCTGGCTGGAATGTCACGGTGAAGATGTTGACCGCAGCAAACAGGAAGCATCTTTCAGGGGAGACCAGGAGGCATCCTTCTTCTTAGTCAACATACACAAAAGACTGGGTGATGACTTATACAGCACCAGTGAAGCAACTGGTAGACAGTAGGATTTAAAGTCAAACAGAAATTATGAGTCACCACAGTCAGGCTTTGGTTTGAATACCCAGGTTGTTTTGATTCTCAGTTAAATAGTTGGTAGTATGCTTGCATACAAAAGAAAACAGAAGGCACAAATTATTTGAGTTTTAAACTTAAATGCTCTTTATTCACACATACACATTTGTAGTTTCATGACTACTTTCTACGTTTTCTTTATTTTCCTTCCCCCCACACATTCCTATGAGTTATTCCTATACAGGACTAACCTCTGTGCTAAACTGCACCATCTTCACCAGTCAGCTGTTTCAGCTTGCAAAAGATCACCACAGCTGGGCTTGTTGACTGCTCGTGTTCCCTCTGAGAAGGCAAGGAGGGCAGAAGGACAGAAGGATGGGGAGGGCCTGGGATACCCAGCAACTCTTCCTGGCAAGCTGTATGCAGTTTTCCATGAGTGCATGTGGCCTCTTTAAGGGGCTAGCATGTATAGGAGGGGAATGGCTAAGAGATGGGGCTCCTTCTACACAGCCATGGGACAATCATCATCCATGCTGGGTGCAAACCTTCCAGTGTGAGTACTTTAAAGTCATTCATACTCCTGCCCACCACCCCTCACCCATTGTTTGGTAAGTTTAATATTGGTTCCTCAGGGTAAGCTTTGATGTAATCGTATCTCAGTTTGTAGTTGTGTGAGCGGGGGTAGACATTGTTCAGTTCTCTTCCAGGGAAAGAGCTTAGCAACAGTTATTTAATCATTCAACTACACATTCCTCAAGTTACATGCCATAAATTATTGTTAATAGCTACTGGAAGGGAAGAGTCGAATTTTTACCACAGGAAAACATCTCTTATGAACAGCATAGCAACTGCTCTTGAGATAGTCTGAATTGTTATCCCTTAAGAAATACGGTTGACTGTTAGAAGAAAAAGTGGGGAAGAGTCTTGACGTCACTGGCACAGGAGACAACTTCCTGAACAGAACACCAACAGCACAGGCATTAAGAGCAACAATCAATAAATGGGACCTCATGAAACTGAAAAGTTTCTGTAAAACAAAGGACACTGTCATCAGAACAAAACGACAGACTACAGACTGGGAAAGGATCTTCATCAACCTTCTGACAGAAGGCTAATATCCAGAATATATAAAGAACTCAAGAAGTTAAACATCAACAAATCAAGTAATCCAATTAAAAAATGGGGCACAAAGATAAACAGAGAATTCTCAATGGAGGAATATTGAATGGCAGAGGAACACTTAAAGAAATGCTCAACATCCTTAGTCATCATGGAAATTCAAATCAAAACAAACCTGAGATTTCACCTTAAACCCATCAGAATGGTTAAGATCAAAAACTCAAGCAACAATACATGCTGGAGAGGATGTGGTGAAAAAGGAACCCTACTCCACTGCTGGTGGGACTGTAAACTTGTACAACCACTTTGGAAATAAATCTAGTGCTTTCTCAGAAAATTAGGAATAATGCTACCTCAAGATCCAGCTGTACCACTCCTAGGCATATATCCAAAATATGCTCAAGTATACAACAAAACATTTGCTCAACCATGTTCATAGCAGCTCTATTCATAATGCCAGAATCCAGAAACAACCCAGATGTTCGTTAATGGAAGAATGAATACAGAAATTGTGGTACATTTACACCACGGAATACTACTCAGCTATTAAAAACAGGAAAACCATGAAATTCACAGGCAAATTGTGGGAACTAGAAAAGATCATCCTGAGTGAGGTATCCCAGAAACAGAAAGATACACATGGTATATACTCACTCATAAGTGGTTTTTAGACATATAATATAGGATAAACCTGCTAAAAGTTATACTCCTAAAGAAGCTAAACAACAGAGAAGACCCTAGGGAAGATGATCAGTCCTCATTCAGAAGGACAAATTCAATAGACATTGAAAGCAGGAACAGGACAGGAATCTACCACAGATGACCTCTGAAAGACTCTACTGATCGGGGTATCAAAGCAGAGGCTGACTCATAGCCAAACTTTGGGCAGAATGCATAGAAGAAGGGGAAGATAGAAAGACCTGGAAGGGTTAGGAGCTCCAAAAGGAGACCAACAGAGCCAAAAAAAAAAAAATAGCCGTGGGGACCCTGAAGAGAATGATACCCCAACCAAAGACAATGCATGGAGATCTAAAACTCTGGCTCAGATGTAGCCCATAGACTCAGTCTCCAAGTGGGGTCCCTAGTAAGAGGAGCAGGGGCTTTCTCTGGCATGAACTCCTCAGTGGCAGGCTCTCTGATCACCTCCCATTGGAGGTGCCTCCAATGGTGCCTCCCATTGTGGTAGCCTTGCAATGCCACAGAGGAAGATAATGCAACCAGCCCTGATGAGACCTGATAAGCCAGGGTCAGATAGGGAAGGAGGACCTCCCCTATCAGTGGACTAGGGGAGGGTTATGGGGAAGAAGAGGGAGGGCTGGTGGGATTGGGAGGAGACAAGGGAGGGGACCACAGCCGGGATACAAATTGAATAAAGTGTAGTAAAGTATAATAATAAAAAATAGTGAAAGTTTTAAAACAAAAGAAATACGGTTAAAAAAGCATGGTCGCAATGTTAAAAGAACTTCAAAGTAACAAGGAAAAGGGAAGCAACCATGATTGATAAGCAATACTTTCCCCTATCACTTTTAATAAGAAACAGGCAGTTAAGTCTTTCACCTTTTACCCGTAAGCATAGTGAAGCCTTCTCTACCAAGCCCTTAGTCCTTAGCTTTCCATAATATTTTCCACAAATGGGTATCCGGCATGTATTTGATGCATGAATAGCTGGAGGTATTACTGAGTTTCTTTACTTTGAAAAGCTATACCTCTTAGAGGCTCTCTAAAAAGACTTTTTGACTGATTTGACACTCTTCTTTAGCGCTCCTGTTAGAAGCAGCTGTTTCTCAGGCTACCTGTTGACCTTGAAGGTTGCCAAGTAAACAATACTCATAGACACATCCCCACAAGCATGACCTAGACTAGGCTGTTGCATTGCATTCTGATCGTTTAATTTAGAGGTGCCAGCTCTGTAACACTCTGTGTGGAGTAAGAATGAAACATAAATCAAATTCCTTCCTTCAGCATTGATGACTATAGTGTCGTTTACCATTATTAGTCCAGTCACCAAGGTGTCTGATAGCTATTGCTTTATAAAGAGTAACTTAAAAAAAATCATGAGGCAAAAAAAAATTAGACTATACACATTCTGTTGTGAGGTAACTTTTCCAGGACAATAATTTACGTGGTATGTCTGCCCAAGCACTGACACAGTAATGAGATCTGCATTCAATGTCCTAAACTGTACTTTACACAATGACAGCCTGTGTGCTCATCTTAATGTTGCTATTTGTACAAATGTCCTCTAAGTAGTTTTCAACCCAGAAGTGAAAAGATTTTTAATATACACTGATAACTTATCCAAGACCAGGAATAGCTTGGTGTCTCTGAAATATGAGCTCGGAGCTTTCTATACCTTATGATTTTTCTTCCTGTCCAGACACTTCTTGAACCATTAATTGAATAGCTCTCCACCATATTTATGGACCACTCATGAAAAATGAATGTATTTTTGAAAAATGGCCTGTCATGAATCATTTTGAAAAATGATGTCAGGAAATAATGTTCTTCAAGGTCCACCACTGACTCAGAATCTCAGACTGTGTTTCTTTAAGGAAAAGTTGTCTTGTCCTTTTGAGGCTTCTTGGGCATTTTTAATAAACCTGTTAGGAAGAGAGGTAAAACTGGTCCAGTGGAGACATGGACATTCAGAAACCCAATACAGCATCAATATGGCACAAGTAACTAAAGCTAACAACTACAATAGTCTTGTGTCTGGTTGAGGTGGCCTGAGTAAAACCACCCACTATTTAATACAAAATACTATAACGTAAAAGACGTATATGAGAGGAAGAGGTTTTCATTATTGAATTCTTGATGGGTGAACGTAGTTTTCCGTAGTATCCAGCGACAGCTAATAAATACATTTCATTGTTTTTGTATGTTGGGAAGAGGAGCCCAAAGTCAAAAAAACTTTTGGGCATCTGCCCAACGAACTTTGTCTCTCCCACAGGTACTGCCGGAATATCCACACAGCAAGAGAATGGCGTCAGCCTACATGTCTATCAACTGAAGAAACGGTAACAAAAATGTGGTACACATGCTAAGTGGAATTTTATTCAGCTGCGAAGAAAAATGACATTAGGATATTTGTAGGAAACTCGGTGCAACTGGAAAATGTATTATAAAGCCAGGTAAGAGAAAAAGACGAGTGCAGGCAGCCGGTAATTTCAGCTCTAGGAAGGCAGGCTGACGGAAGGGCGAGCTCACACAGCCAGGCTAGATATGTCCTTGGCCCCAGGGTGGAGTGAGAGACCCTGCCTCAAAGAATGAGGTGGAGAGTGATTCCCCGGGTCTCCACAGAAAGTGTGCACATTACATATAAACCTGCACACATCCACGTGCATGCTAACAGGCACACACACATGCTTGCACACATCACATACGTGCACACAAAATAATAAAAATAATAAGATAGAATCCAGAGCCATAACGTTGCTGCTTTCTAGGACATACCATTGACTACCTAGAGCTGTGAGAGCTCCCTCATCTGTAACACAAGAGTTGCTGACAAATGAATACAGCACCTGCTGTCACTGAGAAGTGTTTTTTTTTTTTTTTTAAACATGTTAGCTATATGTTTCATGAGCTCTAGAAAAAACAGAAATTCAGAACCAGATTTTTGCCTCTGGAGTCAAGAGTCTCAGTAAGTGCATTCAGTTCAGGAAACACATTGTAAAAGCGCTAAGGAAGAGAAAAGTAATGTTCTAACTCTGAACTCACAAAATGCTAATGAAAAAGTGCACACCAACCTAGGATTTTTAAACAATTGTGGAGGAGCAGCTGGCTGCAGTGGAAAGTGAGCCTGGTTTTTTAAAAAAAAGAAAGAAAATTAAGGTTGCATCAAATTCATCCATGAACTACTTTCGTCGCGTTAAGCAAGAAGGTGGATGCTTCTAAAACTTGTTTGCTTCACAGAGGAAAGCAGTGAAATATAGCTTTATTTTATCTAATTTCCCATAGTATGAAAGGCTCATTGCTTTTCCGTATGTGAGGGCTGGGGATGTAGCGGCTCTGGTAGAATGCTTGCCTAGAACGCAGGAGTCCCTGGGCTTGGTCCCCACCGCCATAGGACCACGACCAGCATTGGCATGCACATGAGGTACAGTGACACACCTGTAACTCCAGCACCCAGGAAGCAGACACAGGAGGACTGGAAGTTCTAGTTCAGCCTTGACTACATAGTGACTTCAAGACCAGCCGGGGTTACATGAAACCCTGTTTTAAGAAAGAAAATAAAAGATTGCCAGCTGCGCACAATGCTTTCCTGTAATGTAAAATTTATATTTCACATTTCTTTTTCTTCAAGATGAAGTACTTATTATATTGCCCACACTGGTCTTAAATTCATAGCCCTCCTTCCTCATTCTCCAAAATAGACAAGATTATAGGGTTTCGTCTCCTTGTCCGGCTCTGATCCCATATTTATTGAAAGAGCTATTTAAATATACTTACAAGGGTGAAAAGAAAACTATTAGAAAAATAGAATTCCTCAAATGCGGCATACTGACCTTTGATTCTGTTACAATATCCGGCCTCTATCAGCCTCTGTGTCTTCAAGGGCACTGATGACATTCATTTCTTTTGTGTGTGTCCAAATGTGTATATGAGCCTCACAGGTGCACGTATATTGGTGTGCATGTAGGGGCTAGAGGTCAATCTCAGACGTCATTCTCTATAAAAACCCTTGACTTTCTGTTTTGAGACAGAGTCTCTCCATGGGAGCTGGGGCTTGACAACAGGAGAGGCTCACTGACCAGAGAACCCCAGGGATCCATTCATGTTCACCCCTCCAGCACCGAGATTACAAATATTCATCACTGCAGCTTTCATTTACCTGGGTGCTAGGTCCTCATGGTTGTGCAGCAATCACTTTACTGAGAGATCAACCAGCACTGGTGATGCTCCTTCCTTAGAAGACATGAGCACAGTTGCCTTCAAGATGTTCTGACAAGCCCTGCTTTGATGGCATAACTTCCACGCCACCAAGTACTGACAAGTTGTATATGACTTGCCTTGTGGCAAGCGACTCTGCTATATCATCCACTGTGTGATGTATTTTGAATTCAGAGACGTTAGGTATGGAAAAAGTGCATCTTAGCAGTATGAAATTGGGGTAATAGTTGAATTGTCAAAGACCTACTGTGAGGATTAATAAACTGCATTAGAAGGCTTAATAATATACTAGCATACATACAAGCAAATAGCAGCCATTATGTTGCAGGGAAAGGCAGAATGCTCCTGCTCTGACTCCTCCCCAGGCTACGGGAACATTCTGAACTGAGTTACTACAAACTCAGTTGTAACTCACATTGTAAAAGCGCTAAGGAAGAGAAAAGTAATGTTCTAACTCTGAACTCACAAAATGCTAATGAAAAAGTGCACACCAACCTAGGATTTTTAAACAATTGTGGAGGAGCAGCTGGCTGCAGTGGAAAGTGAGCCTGGTTTAAAAAAAAAAAAGAAAGAAAGAAAATTAAGGTCTTTTACTGTGTTTCTTCAAGTTTAGCAGATTCTGGGCTTCAGATAATCCTTTAGGAAATAGCAGTACAGAGTGGAAATTAAAATATTAGTACAAAACTAGTTAGAAGCACATGATTTGCCAGCAATGACAGAATGCAACCTTCTTCAATGAAGATAAGGTTGGTTTTTGTTTTGTTTCGTTTTTCTTAACTATAAATGGGTCCCCAAGGAAGAACTCGAAAAATAATAGGGCAGACTCCCAGGGCTATAGAAATGCCTCTAGATTTGATTTAAGGAAGGCAGCTGTCTGGTGTCTCAGTTCTTGTTTGATGCAACTCTGGGTGGAGGTATGAAAGATGAGTGAAGGGGAGGGATCCACCACACGGATAAATCATCCTGTGAGGAAAGTGGGTAATTGCTTGGCATTTAAGTCATTATGCATGCAAATTAGAAGAGAGTATATATATGAGCCAAATGAAAGAAAACAATCGTTAGCATGTTGAGCCACCATGCCGGTCACACCATCATTCCCTGCCGCCAGGATGTAAGTACCAGCGATGACACGGGTTTCAATTGGTGGATGCTCTGACAGTCATCTATTGAAGCAACAATGCTTTCTTTGGAGGGTGCTCTCAACATTAAATGAGGGGAAATGATTTTTTCTGGTTGATTCTATACTTCCACCACACCAAAAGCAAAAAACCCAGAAAATATTTATTATAGAGCCAAATAAGTTTAAAAAAATAATTCTTACTTTCTAAATTCTTATTTTTAGTTCTAATTTTAATTTTTTCCTTTAAAATGTTATAATTGAAAATTTAATACTCAGTGTTAGTAATGATTGTTCCCAGCATGGGACTGCGGGATCGTTTCTTCTTTCGCTTCTTTCAGTATTTCAAAGAATATGAATGACATGCAGATGATGAACGGAACAGGGAGAAATCTCTAAGATCTTCTACTTTATGTAGTTTTTTTATGTTTGTGTTGTGTCTGTTGTCTGACACAGCTCGTGTACTTCTGGACATCAGCAGACACGTATTTCAGGAGATTTCTATTTTTATTTTTAGTTCTAGTCTACTTCTGAGCCTCAGTGTAATGACTCCTGTGTGATGAAAGCTTAAGCTTACTGTAAGGATAAATAGAGACATATATATATATATATGTTTAGAAACCCTTGAGAATATGTATATATGAGTGGTATGAAAGCTTGGGTCAGAGCCTGTGAGTCTAAGCAATGATGAAGCTAGAGTCTGCTTCACAGTTTCTTCTGTAACTAAAAGGGAGAATGAACCCCAGGTGCCATGAAGAGTTCTAGGTTCAACAATGAAGACCTGGATGGATGGGTTTTGCGGCAGGAAGGCTATTGCCAGGCAGGGTGAATCATAAGAGGAAGGGCGGGGAAAGGCTTCCTACACAAATGAGTCTCAGCCAAGTGTGTAGCACGAAAACGGCCTCCAAAGGCTTAACATTAAACACTTTTAAAATCTCTAGAGAAAGCCTAAATTTAAAATCTCTGAGAAAAAAAGAAAATCAGTGAATAATGACAGTAAGTTAAGTGACACCGATAAAAGATACAAAACACTGCTAGACACGGGAGTAGATCAGTTTAGAGCAGATACAAAACAATCCATGAAAGATGTTAAGTCGAACCAAGCCTCAGAGGGGGATGTAGGAAGACAGTGCAGATGGCTGGAGAGCCACACCAAGGAGCGCGCAAGCAGAGACAGAGCTGTTCTGATGTACCACGATTTGGGGTACGAACAGCCCTCTCCTGCGCTCTGCTGTTTCCCAGTCACAGGAAACTTCAGTGATGCTCAACCACCGAGGCTGACCTCGCAGCAGGGTCGCTGCCTTTGTGACAGGTTCACCTTGGAACCCACACCTGAAAACCTGAAAACTGGCAGTGAAAGTTTTTCATCCCGGAAGGCCTTGTAAGGGCGTGTTACCATCACACTCCATTTTCAGCGGGAATTTGGGGGATGATTGACCTCGTAGCCTCTTCCCAGAAACCACTGATGGTCTTCTGAGACCCCACCATTCCCTATTACCTCACTCTCAGGGAATTGACCTCTTCAAGTCGGTCCCACTGGCAAAGCTCCTAAGCTCAGCCTATTTCTCTAACGTGTTTATGATCCCCGAAATTTGCTTCATTATATACAAATATCCCATGTATTTAAAGACCTTTATTTGAGATTTTTTTACTTCCCTATTTAGTCTCAAACTGATTTTGTCCTGATTTTGTGAGTTTCCTCTTTGGCCACAGAGAGTGATCGCTTCTTGGATTACTGATTCTGAGGTCTCAAGACTGTCAGGTTATTAGCAATCTCCACGTCCTCCATCTCCACAAGCACGCCACATTGTTTCTGGATTTTGTTATTGACCCTAAAGTCCTCTTCTCAATGGCCCCGCCCTGCCATCCGTAAACCAGGACTCATAGAACAGAGGTGAGTTCAGACCTCGTTAGGGAAATGTACGTTTTGATCTTCAATAATAATAATAATCTCAGGCTCGCTATAGAAAATGCAAACAGATCAGAAATGATGCAGGATAAATTGAAAGGTAAAAGATTTATTTAATTAGCAAAAATATTTAGCTCCACCTTTTTGATCAAAAATAATTGTCTCTTTCCAAAAATACAACACAGACTGACTGCTACCAGAACGTCCTTTCTGCTCTGATCACCAGGTACACACGTGATGTACATTCTCTCATAAATAAGACCTGATAGGCTTCCCAGCATCCTTCCGGGAGCCCAGACATCTTCTCCCTCCTTCCTCCTGCGTCTGAATCTGTGCTTCCTAGCACCAGCCTCCGCTTCCTCCATGTGACTCCATGAGGACGTCCTGCTCCTTGTGGCTAGCAGGGCTTCTTTAAAGAGCTTCCTTTCACCCACGTGTGGAAATCCTAGCTGTTGCCGCAAGACTCGCGTGGAGCAAGCAGGTTGTAACTGAGAGCAGGACAGCTCTGTCTCCCAAGTGTTTACAGTGCTTTAGCATGGTACTGATGTGATGAGCTGGGCTTCATATTTTGGGATGATTGAGTACATGATAGTATAATGTTTGATATACTGAAGTTATGTTGGACTATTCTCTACACTACCAGGTGAGTAAGGTTTACATTTTTATTAACAGGGACAAAAATGGTGAAATGCAATCCAAACACCATTTATTAGAGTATAATTCACATTTCCATAAAATTATTCATTTTAACTAAAATATTCAATAGCATTTAGTATAATCACAATGTTGTGCAATTACCACTTCTGCCTACTTTCAGAAAAATTAAGTGTCCCCAGATGAAAACCATATACACATGGAGACTGAATTTAAACTAACTTTGGGATTTATATATGATTTACATGTTTGTAATATCTATTATATTTATATTTTTCTCATCCACTAATCCAATATAATCCATTTAATGTTAAAGATATTTTCACTGAAGTGAGAGTACACTGAATTTCATAGGAGAAAGCCTTTCTCACACAAGAAAACTACTACTAAGCAATCTAAATCTACATAGAAGACACTCTTCAAAAAAGGAGGTATAGCCAATTAAAAAAAGACACTTTAAATGACCAATGAAGGAGTTTGGAGAAAATTAAAGTAAAAAAAAAATTAGACCAAAAACAAAACAAAACAAAACAAAAAACAAAAACAAGAAAAGAACAGTGCCTGTCAGGGGCCCAATGAGTGTCTATGGAATGAAAGAATGAAAAAAAAAAAAAAACCTGTTAATCTAGATAAATGAGTGAATAAATGGCTGCCTTGGAAATGAATACAGGGTATGAGTGGTATTTCAGGACAGAAATTTGATAAATTTCCCCACGAGGGAAAAGACTTTAATGGTTGGCTACCCCTTAAAAACAAACAGCAAAGGAATATAGAGAATCTATGATTCTGTGATGAAATACTTATTCAAATAAGAAAACGATTGAGATTTTTGTAAGCATATCTAAAATCTAGAGATAGAAGAATGTGACTTTTTAAACTGGTTTTTTAAATCAGCATACCAAATAATGAGCAATTTTATAAGACATTTCTCGTGTTGTTGAGCTTCCTTCTTCAGCCCCACCCACCCCACCTCCTTCCTGCCCCGTTCCTTCTCAATAGTTCACCTTCTGATGTCATGTATATCACAGCTCTGCAAGGAAAAGGACTGAGTAGATTCCAGCACATAAGGCCAGAATTAGGAGGGCCTTTTCTGCTGTGTAAACCCTTGTTTATAAGCTTGGAGCGTGCCCCATGTGGCTGTAAATTTACATGACTGTTTCTGAGTCAACCTTGGGGAAACCATTTCTCATTTGTTTCTCTTAATGTGCTGGGTGCATTTTTTTCCCCTCTGACTACTAGTTGAAATATGTTATTAATTTTCAAGTTTGGTCAATCCCCAGACCAGAAGAATGCCTGGAATGACACATAACATCATGTAACTATTGGAAGTAAAACAAAGTTAATTAAAGCACTGGCATATTTTCTTCAACACAATAATTAGCTTAATAG
Organism: Psammomys obesus; assembly: GCF_907164565.1. Lineage (NCBI taxonomy): Eukaryota > Metazoa > Chordata > Mammalia > Rodentia > Muridae > Psammomys > Psammomys obesus. Next base: position 14,982,244 of record NW_026596039.1, read on the forward strand.
GGTTTAGCAAGAGCTAGAAATTAGTCTATTTCCGTTCATTTGTGCTTAAAATGCACTGCGGGGCTGGCAAGCTGACTCAGGAGATAAAGACGCTTGCTGCCAAGCCTGAGATGACCTGAGTGGAGAGAGCCAACACACACACATTGTTCTCTGACCTCCACATTTGTGCTGTGATACTAGCATGCCCACTCATACAGATACATCACCACACACGATAGATAGATGATAGATAGATAGATAGATAGATAGATAGATAGATAGATAGATAGATAGATTTTTTTTAAGTGAACAGGGTCATAGAATTGGCTTTCAGCCTGTGAAAGCATTTGCCGTGCAAGCTTGATAAACAGAGTCCAATTCCCAGGTCTCACAGTGGAAGAAGAACATCAATTCCAAAGGTAGTCCTCAGCTCCAAGGGATCTGACATCTTCCTGTGGCATTCAGTACCTGTGCATGCAGATGGTGTGCACAGACTCATGCAGGCATATATGCATACATCAAAAAAGATAAACTTTTATTAAAAAAAACCACTTATACAAGGCATTCTAAGTCAGGGACAGTAAGCACATTTGGAATGTTTCTTGTGCATCAAGAATAGTCTGCTCCCTGAGGAAGCCCCCTCAGCCACCCAACCCTCATTGCAGGTCATTCCTGTGGATCCACAAGCTCAGCTTTAGGCCTACCTTGTATGCCCAATTGTCCCTTGGCAATAAACTACTGAAGACATGAACAATGTATTTAACAAGGGAAACAACTGATGCCATAGAACAGGTGATATGAAGATCAAGACGTTTGTTCAGTTTAGCTTTTATTTGAAGCTTGTCTCATGACTCAGAATAAATAGGGAATAAAAGAAACAAGGGACCAGAAATACAACACTTAGGCTTCTTCCATGTTACATTATAGAAGCCTTGATCAGTAAAGGCTGAGCTGAGCTCAGCCCTGATGATGAACTTAGGAAGAAGAAACAGAATTGTCCGACCCTGCTTAGTGGAAATAGGGACTTGCCTACACAAATCCCACAGAACCGAAGAACCCCAATCTTGGTTCTGTACTGGTCACATTAAATGAACAATAATTGTATCTAGTTTAAGACCTAGACTCTTAAATGAAAAAGAGAAGATTCATGCACATTAATTTAGAAATCACAGACAGCGTTGGGGATGCAGCCAGTTGCTAGACTGCTTGCGTAGCATCCAGGAAGTCCCAGATTTGATTCTCAGCACCACACAAACCTGGAATGGTAGTACACACCAGTAATGCTGATACTTGGGAAATGGAGGCACAGAGCTCAGGAAATGAAAAATTGTCTTCAGCCACATAGAGAGCTCAGGGCCAGTCTACAAAAGATGTTGTCTTAAAGAAAAAAGTCACAGGGAGGAAAAACCCTTCCAGTTTAGTGTTAGTCAACATTTGGTGAGATTTAAGTGGTGTTATTAATTAATTGCAATGATCCAGCTAATTGGAGGTTGAAAAGAGAAAAAAAAACTATTGAAACCAGTGAGAAGGCTACAAGTGTGGAAAGGGACACATAACATTTAATTTCACTTCTCTCTTCCTGGGTGGACATTTCTGTGCCGACTGGAAGAGCCTGAGTTCTGCCTTCTAAATTAAAACCTCCTTTCGTTCTCCCCACTTCTCCCTTTCTCCACATGCAGAATAGAAGCAGCACGGGGCACGGTCCCCTCTCTCCACTGGCTGTATGCAGTCCAGGTTGTTCAGGTGGTGGCCTCATGGACTCAGAGGGCAAAATCAAGCGTAAAGAGTTGGCATTAAGCATGCAGGCAAATAGAAGCTGTCGTTGTTGAAGAAGTGATCTACCTAGAACTCTCTAGTCTTGCTGAGAGTAAGCTTGGTGTTTTTTCCCCTACCTCACCATGGCTGGGGAGAGAGGCTCTTGCTTGCTCTCTCTAAATGATTAGTAGATGTCCCAAGGTTATCAGGCGGCCACTGTCTTCAGAAGGGAGAATGCCCAAATAACAAATACCACAAAATGCTATCTAGGTACCAGGCAGATTTTAATGCTGGCTAGAAATGATGACACGTGACACCTGTAATCTCAGACAAGGGAATCTGAGGCAGGAGGGCTGCTATAGGTTCAAGGTTGATTTTGGATGTGTAGCAAAACATTGCTATAAAATCTGTTTCTGTCAAACATTTTAAAGCTCCTCTAAAAGGAGGAGCTAAAAGGCAAGCAAGATGGCTCAGCCTGTAAAGGTGCTTGCTACATACCATACCATGCCATACCATGGCATGCCCGTGCACATGTGTATGTGTGTGTGTGTGTGTGTGTGTGTATGTCACACACATCAAAAGAAATTAAAATATAGTTCTCTCTACAAAGTTTAAAAACCTTTTAAATCCAGTTAATCTGAGAACTCTACAGAGGTTTTCAGTAGTGATACAAAAAGGCTTTATTGGCCAGGCAGTGGTGGCACACGCCTTTCATCCTAGCACTTAAACTTGGGAGGCAGAGCAGGTGTATCTCTGAATTCAAGGCCAGCCTGGTCTGCAGAGCAAGTTCAAGAACAGTGAGGGCTACACAGAAAAATCCACCCTGTTTGAAAAAAAAAATTAGGAACGGAAGGAAGGAAGGAAGGAAGGAAGGAAGGAAGGAAGGAAGGAAGGAAGGAAGGAGATAAGGCAGTCTCTATCAATGCTTGCCTACCCTGAGTGCTCTATGCAAGTGTTCAGATGTGATTACAGCTACAGCTATCTATAGTTTTGGTACAGTGTTAAACACATCAAACAAATTATTTTCTTAAATCTACTTTTAAACCTTGGTGTTTTTTTTTTCATCAAAATGTGAAAATATACTATGTACTATACTAGCAAACTCTCTTTAAACTGCACAGTGTGGAAAATAAAACTTCTGGTTTAGTTTGAGCCACTATTAAATTAAAGGTATTAATTGATGTATTAATTGCAACGATCCAGTTAATTAGTGTCTACAATGAGGCAGCTGCACGGGAAAAGGAAAATGGAACATTCCATCTCCCACACTACACACAGAAAAAGATAACGATAACATACCCAGACATACACACGCCCACATACAGCGCTGTTGAGAATGTCAGGGTGATGGTCGAATATGGGAACAGTCTTTACCCACACACCAATAGAGAGCACTGTAGAAAACTTCAGGGTGCTTTCTACATGGGAACAGTCTTTAGTTAGGTAAGATTATACTACCTTTTTCTTTTACCATGTTGGTATCATACGATAATTTCTATTTAAAACAATCTTAACCGCAGTGTCACAAATGGTTTAGGTTGAGTTCTTCTCAGAAGCGAGAGTTCCTCCTGCTTGATATCAGAGAAGCCATATCAGCTAGATTCCTCCTTACCCCAGAATTGACAAGCTGTGGGGCCAGTTTGAGGGACAATAGAACAGAATCCAGTTGGCCACCTGACTAGGGAGAATCATTTTCTCTCCTTCCCTCCTCTTTTCCTCCCCCCTCCCTCTTTACTTTTTCCATTCCTTCTTCCCTCCTCTCTCTTTATGTATACATCATCAGATTCATCCCACAACCTACTGAGGTGGGCTCCGTCATTATCCTTACCTGACAGAGGAGGAGGCAAGATTGCCAGCCCAGTCACTCCTCTAGAGTTAGAACACAGGACTTCCAACTCCAAGCCCATGCCCTTAAGACAAGATCTAATCTTGGCTACTTGCTTTATCAGACACAAAGGCATGTCTCCAGTCTTTTGATGTCTGTTTACCCAGGTCTATAAACATCAGCCCAGAGTATGCCCATCTCTCTCCTGCCCAGATGTCTGGATGCTTGCTTGCCTCATCTTAAAGAGCCCTTCTCCTGGCTGTCTCAGAACCCTTCATATGGGCACTTACTTGTCAATTCAGAGTGGATTTCCTGGTCACTGTGTCCTCACCTCCTCCCAGGACTTCCTCTGTCATTTTGCCTTATTAGTTTTCTTCATGGCACTAACCATATCTAGAAAATACATTGTTTGTTTGGTTTATATTTCTCCCTGCAAGAATGCACACTCCATGAGAACGGTTTGTTCTGGTAATTCTGTGTTTTGGGAACCTGGCATAGAACCTGACCCATGACAGTTGAGGCTTTTAGTCCCTAAGCCACACTCTCTGGGGTAGCGGATTATTTCTTGCATGAAGGTGATACAGATTCCAGTGACAGCACCTGTCTACTTCTTACCCACGTTTTATTCAAACCTATGTCCCCTGGAGGATACACACTTCTGCACAAGTCTGGCCTCTTATCCTTTAGTTTCCACTCAAGTAGCATCTTGTCATCATCATCCTGCCTCTCCCTACCCTTCTCACCCACCACCCTTTTTATCTGGATTGCAGTATTTATCACACTCACGCTTATATTGGATTTTTTTTAACATCTCTCCATTAGAAAGTAAATAATGTTCTTAAGGAAAAGAATATCTCTGCTGACCAGGCAGTGGTGCCCCACACCCTTAATCCCAGCCCTCAGGAGGCAGAGGCAGGAGGATCTCTTAAATTTGAGGCCAGCCTGGTCTACAGAGTGAGTTCCAGGACAGACAGGACTATACAGAGAAACTCTGTTTCAAAAAAAAAAAAATCACTGTTGCAGAATTTCCAAAATGTTTTCAAACAGATAGACACGAATATTTGTTCACTGATCCAACTCTGGCCACTTATATGTTCCTTCTTTGCTGTAATCATGTAGTTGTTCTGATAGTTTGTTATTTGCTTGTGAATTTGAGACAGTGTCTCTGGTAGCCCCTGGACTAGATTCTGACTTGCAGTGTAACTGAGTCTAGCTTTGATCCTCCTGTGTTATCCTCCCAGTTTCTGCGATTATAAGCGTATGTAACCACACCAGCAATTCCGATAGTTTTTAAGTGGATTTCTTTGGTTTTCTGAGTTCATGATTTTCATGTCTAATCAATATTCCCTTCTGAGAGTTATAACATATTGCTTTTCTTTTTCCTATATTAACTAATAGAACCACGAAAGTATGAGACTAAACAAGTAAAAGTATATCTCTTTCCTTTGTCCTTAATTAATCATTATTATGACATTGCTAGTAGTTGAAACAATCTATTCTTCATCAAGAGAAGTAATCCTACTTTCCTAAGATTTTTCTTTGGCTGGACAGTTGGTTGGGTTTGGTTTTGTTTTGCTTTGTGCTGGTTTGGGGCAAAATCTTGCTAAGTAGCCCAGACTAACATCAAATTCACGATCCTCCTACCTCAGTCTCCTAAGTGCTGAGGCTACAGGCATGCGCCACTACACTTAGTAAGGATGTTAAATTTACCACAAGGTAGGTTAGTTTTAGCCAAAAGCCACCTTGAATTTTACAAAGGGCTTTGGATCATAGGGTTTTCTTTCTCTGATTTCTCGATGGGGTACATTCCCGGATTTTGTTAAAATTGAAACTGATGTGGAGGAAGAGGAGAAAACAAGGGCTTGTGTAGCTCAGGCTGTCCCTGAACTCAGGCTCTTCTAGTACCTCCCAGGAGCTAAGATTATAGACGTGCGTGCCCACACCTGGCTGAAATAGTCTTTTATTTCTGGAATAAACTTTACTAGCCATTTAAACATTTCTGCCTTCTTTTGTTTTCTGGCATTTTTGGAATTTTTGCACGTGCGTGGCCATTGGAGTGATGGTGACATGTTTGTTGGGTTTGTGTCTGTCATCTTGTGAGGATTTAGCAGCGGAGAAGAAACAAATACCTGTGAGGGCATTTCCAGAATGTAGCTGAAGAAAGAACTGTTCTAAATGTGAGTGGCCTCCTGACTGTGGATACAACGTGACCAGCCGCCCCGGCAACAGCTAGAGGCAGCAGCTCTTAGCTGCGCCTGTTCTCTGCTGTGACAGTGTGGAAGGCCTCACACTCGGAGGCAAAATGAACCTTCCCTGCTAAGCTGCTTTCAATTCCTTACAGCTGCAAGAAAAATAACTAATACATCTTCTATATGGTTTCTGTGTTATGATTTCCCATTTTTCTTGGCCCAACAAATAAGTGTTGCTTTTACAGTTAAAAAAAAAAAAATCATGCTCTGAGATTGTAGTCTTCTTATTGTTTAAAGAACATTATTCATAGATGTCATTCTTAAACCGAAGCTATGTGTTATCTCAACTAGTTGTTTTATTTATCATTGAATTTTTACAGAAATCCTGTATGACTGGTTCTGCTATGATCTTCATTTTATAAGTCAAAAAAAAAAAAAAAAAGAGCAAAGGTATAGATAGTTTTCAGATACTGTTTTTCCTAAAATCTTACTTCATAACGTGGGTGTAGGACTGAGCCTCTGGTGGAACTAAAAGGGAAGTTTCTCCCTAGAATTTTAAAGCCAGTTTCCAAGCAGAACCATGAAAACTGCAGTGATGGATTGTGCAAACGCTCTTCTCTGAGCCTTACCCTCTTCTTTACTAATAAAGGCCCGTCACCAACATCTCATTTTAAAGCTGACGTGTAGTTGCTTGTTAAGCTGAGAGCTGCCACCAAGCACACCCCATAATCTGCTGTTGGAAGAGATTGTCCAGAGAGGAGAGCCACAGTAAGTAAGAAAGGTACTACTGTGAGAAAACTCTCTCTGACCCCAGAGTTGCTTCTCAGTGGCCCACCAGAGTCATAAGTGGCCTTCAATGGCAAAAGTTCATACATTCAATTAAGTGATATGATCTGCCTTTCTCTTGGCTGAGTGTTGATCAAGAATATTTCTGTTGGGATTTGGCCTACAACATGGAGAAGGTAGACCGTGAGAGGTTCCAGAAGATTTTTTTTTCCATGCAGCTATTATTATTAAAATCCAAACTGATGAGAATCTCTTCAGCTGAAAGGCTGGGCAGGAGGTTGCCAAGAGTTACCAGATGCTAAGATTTCATACAGCCGGCTGGATAAGAGAGCATTTTACTTTGAAGTGTTCTGGTCATAATTTCAATGAAAACATTCTAAGAAACCAGTATGGTTTTCAGGGAACCCCCCTGAAAGTTCTCAATATAAAATATAATAAAAGTTTCCCAGTAGTATTCACTGAAGCGCCATAGTCAAGGCTGAAGCATGACTTGGTGTTAGTGATAGGGTTGGTCACTATGGTTTTAAGCCCAGTCTTACTCACTGTGCACCCTTTGCTGTGTCCATACTATTAGGTCTCAAGGTTTTTGAAACCAGATTTAAGTAAAAGACTTCTTTATCCCTTCTTCAGGGTATCCAGTTCTTGATGGATATTGCCCTGTGAATGAGTTTCAGGTACTTCAATTTCTCTCTCTCTCTCTCTCTCTCTCT
>NW_026596039.1:14989497-14997786 GCF_907164565.1 Psammomys obesus
TAGATAGATAGATAGATAGATAGATAGATAGATAGATAGATAGATAGATAGATAGTTGTGTCTTCCATCTTCTGTCTACTCTTCCTTGTCTCTGGCCATCAATGTCATCTTTCACAAGCTCAGTCCCAACTACATCATCGTCTCCCTCAAAACTTGAGCCAGCGCCTTGCTGTTTACATGGGAAAAAGTTGATTCCTTGGGATAACGTTTGTAACAGCTCTCAGCCTTATTTATTCTTGTGTTCTGTACGGTGGTTTACTGTTCCTAAACCTTTTCATTACTGTCCCTCCAGGAAATCTCTTTAAAACTATTCACACCCCTTGAACTGTTAGCGTTATAGACAGACTGCATATTTATCCAGCTGTGTGTTGTGTGCATATCTAGGTTTTATACATAAAAAGAGCAAGGGTGTCCCTCCACCCTATTGAAAATGCATGCTGTAGGTGGAGTGCGGTGGTGCATGCCTGTAATCCCAGCACTCAGAAAGAGAGGCGGCAGCATCAGGCATTTAGGGTCATCTCGGCTATAAACCTTAGCTACAAGGATTTTGAGACTGTCTTGGGCTACACAAAACCTTGTCTCTAAAAAAAAAAAAAGGAAGGAAAAAAGAAAGAAGAAAATGTCTGCTTTAGCCAAAGCAGATCAAGTACTTAGTAGTGCTTGTGTACAGCTCTGTACTTTTTAGCTTCCAAGTTTGTGCTCATTGTGGCCATTGAGAGAGCATGAAAGACCCCGACAGCGCATTTCTGTGTTCTAGCCCACTGCTGTTCTCCTTGCCTAGAATAGGCTCATGTGTCTTCTCCCACCTCCGTCTATTTTCTCCTTGTTCAAATCTTACTCTTGAAGCTTCAGGCCAAACTTCACATCCTCTGCACTGACCCACTTAGCTAAAACTGATCTCCCTTGTGTGCTCCGTGGCACTTTTATGCTTTCATTATTTTAATAAATGTATGGGGACGTGCAGGTGAGCACAGGTGCCCAAGGACATCGGGGCCTCAGGTCCTTCTGGAGCTGGACTTACAGTTGGTTATGGGCCGCCAAGCCTGGGCGCTGGGAACTGGACCCAGGTGCTCTGCAAGGACACCAAGTACTTTGAAGCTCCAAACCAGCTTCCAAGCCCAAGGAATTCTTTTTATTAAATAATTATGTCTCTAGTCACGCGGAGTCCCTCTCTGGCTTATGAGAAAAAGACTGTGTAGTTTAGTGTGTACACAGTAGCTTCATGTAACGGGTTCCAGAACAGGTTAACTGCAGTCAGTTCACTGACAAAAACAGGGCAAAACTCCACCACTACCCACCTTAGAAAGTCAGCATGGATACCTAAAGAATGAAGGAACGTGCAAGAATAATTGAAAAGCGTGTGCATGACAGACATCCGAACCTCCATTATTACCAGAGAGTCAGTTTAGGAAGGAGTTCTGTGTTGTACAACATGGACGAGCAGAGTGGATCCCCCTTCTTGCAATCGACACACCCAAAAAGTTATCTCAAAGGCTAGCTCTCCAGACATGCCATGAGTGATAATGAAGATAAGTCAAGGGACCAAAGCAGACATTTTTTTTTTCCTGTGAAGTCTTGATTGTTTTTGTTTTACAGGGGTGAAACCCAGTTTGGTTTATTTACCATGAAAAGGTGGTATTTTACCATGAAACGATGACACTTGTGGACATACCTTGTAAAGATTAATGGACATTACTATCACATCAGAAAGGACCAAATTATGGGTGTTGGGGTTTTCGTGTCCACCAGACAAAATTGTTTTTAAGTAGAGAATATGTTTTCTGGAAAGACACTTATAATTTTTTGAAAGCACGTCTATGACCCAGGCATGGGGGCACACGTCTGTAATCCCAGCACTTAGGGAGGCAGAGGCAGGCAGATCTCTGTGTGAGCTCCAGTACAGGCTGGTCTACAAAGCAAGTCCAAGACAGCCAAGGCTACACAGAGTAACCTTGCCTCAAAAAAACCAAAAACAGACAAACAAAGCAGATACGTGCACATCTTTGGAAACAGCGGACTTTATTACATCATGGAATGATTGGCTTTCTAGGAAAAGTACTCTGATGGTTGCACAGGATTGCGATTCGCTCTAGCGCTTTCTAATATCCTTTGCCTCAGGGCTGCCTTCTGAAATACTGTAAATGGGGCTTTTTGTTTGTTGGCTTGTCAAAGCCTGAGAATGACTTTCTAGGAAGCAATGGGAGTGTGTTTGTGAGGGCAATGGGAAGTTTAGCAAAACATTCATTTCCAAAGGAAATCTAGTGCCGGTCTTTCCGTGAGTCCCTCTGAGATAAGTGGTCTGGGGTGAGTTTAGGCTTCCCACGTAAGGTAACACTTCTGCTAACTCACAAAATCACACCGCTTTCCTGCTCTTCATCACTGAAAGACAGGATTAGTTGTGAATCCTTTTCCTTCTCAGTCTTGCTGCCAGCCAAGCTCAGATTTTTCCAGCAGACAGCAACAGCCAAGCAAATACTCCGGGGCTAACACTTAAAAGTAAGCCTCACTTAGAGACAGAATTATGTAGGCTTGTTTGCTTAACAAGTCACTTAGAGGGTGGGAGGGGAAGAGGGAGGAGACGCTGCACGGCCCGCCCGCCGAAAGCGATTGGCTCCCTCTCTCCATTTACTCACACATATTGCATCTCGGTTGGACAGGTTAAGAGAAACATGTCATTAAGGTGTTGTCAAAAGGAGCCCTGTATGTGTGGGCTGGTCCCTAGGTTTGTGGTTTTTTCAGCTTTTCAGAGGCGCGGAGCTATAATGGGCTATGGGATCAAGTTCGGGGAAAACTAGTCTTCTTTATCTTGAAAAATGGCTTTGTAAGAAGAGGAGGCGCCAAGGAGCTTAAGTACACATAACTCGCACGCGGGAGAGAAAAATGACGAAAGTTCCTCAGGGGTTTGATTTCAGTTTCCTAAATGAGGAAGAAGCCAGGAAGATCCTCCAGGTACTGGAAAGAAATGAAGAGCTCCGGAGGGCAGAGAAGGACAGGATCAGGTAGGAAGCGGACTCCTCTTGGGCTGGGCCTGCATCCTGCTGGCCTGCGGGGGAACCCAGGGGACCGCAGCACCTGCTGAGCACTTTCCTGAGCACCTGCTGCGACCCAGGGCAGAAGGAGGGGATCAGGGTAGTTTGTTCTCTATGGGTCTCCAGATGCCTTACGGGTGCTCTCTCCAGGCTCTCCATCCCCGGTGGGGCTGGCTGCGAGTCCAGGATTCCGCAGGGAGGAGGAAGAAGGTAGCGCTCTCCTCTCCGCATTTTTCCGTGCGTGCGTGGGTACCCGCCTATTCAGGACACCTGGCCGAACCTCAGCGGGGGAGGGACGGGGAGAGAGGCTCAGGTGGGGCACAGGCCACTAGGGATAGGGTCTGAACCATTTGGGGTATGCTAATTATTTTGCGGGGCACTCCTGCTCCCTCCAAGCTAGAGAGGCCCAGGGCGGAAGATCCAGGAACTTGCCAGAGAGTCCTGTGTGGGTGAATGGGACTCAGACACGTGGGGTTGGCTGCTGTGTGGTGCTGTAAGGAGGCGTTTCTATGGGATTTAACCAACGCGTTTATTAATAAATATGGTGTTGTAGGTGAGGAAGGGATAAGTTGCTAGCAAATTAAATTCACAAGTGATTACTGGGACTATAAATCAACTTTATTTCCGCCCCTGCCGGAGTACCACCCATCCAAGACCTATCCAAGTCTTCGGCAGTGAACTGTGGGAGGAAAGCCAAGATAATCACTCAGGCTACAATGCATGACATAAACTGGACTTTAGAGAGCCGGCTTGGTGGAGTCATCCGGGTTCCCAGTTCCCCTCAGTTCCTCCCACCTCCACCCTTCTTTCCCAAAAGAAACCCCTCCAAGGGTAAACTTCCAACTGGGGAACCCTTAGTCTTTGCAGAGACAGAAGACACTGGGCCCAAAGCGCCTCCTTATTCTTCTCTTCTATATGAGTCTCTAGGGAGGTGTGTGTGTGGGGGGGGGTGACATTTAAAGTTTGAGAATGGAGATCTCACCACACTCTGCTTTTGAAAATCACACTCCATCCCCTCCAATCACGTAAGAAGTCTGAAAACGGCGGGTTCACACCCACGCGTGTGTGCCTGTGCATATTCATACTGGCCACACGCGGTGTCGCCCCACGGAGAGATGGACATTATTATCTGCACAGGGTTAGCTTCAAGGTACATGCAATCCTGAGGCTCCCAGGCTGCAGTTGTCTGTGTTATTGGGACTCTTCCTTGTCTCTGAGGAGAAGGTGGCCATTATGTATGTGGGGGAAAGCAAGGGCAGAATTAGGAAATAGTGAGAGGGAGGAGAAATTGTATTTAGGTATCAACTTGACCCTTTTAAAATTATAGTCTTAGGACTGGGCATGATGGCACATGCCTTTAATCCCAGTACTTGGGAGGCAGAGGAAGGCAGATCTCTGAGTTCAAGGCCAGCCTGGTCTACAGGGCAAGCGTCAGGACAGCTAGAACTATGCATAGAAGCCCTGTCTTGAACAACAAAAACAAAATTATAGTCTTGGGAGCTCCAGTGGCACCGTCTGTTCGCATGCAGTAGTTATACAAACTGTAGTCCTCGAAATAGTGACATAATTAATTTTAAATCGATTCAAGGGAATTTCTTTTGTACTGAGTTAGAGTTATGTGAAATATGACAACTGAAGGAAAATAGATGAGGGTCTATAGGGCCTCTTCATACTTATTATTATTGTGCATATGTTGTATGTGTGTTGTATACGTGTGTGAGGTAGACAGTCATGGAAGTCAGAAGAAGACGGCTAGTGTCTTTCTCTATCACTGTCTTATTGCTTTGAAACAAGGTCTCTCGCTGAACCTTGAGCTACGCTGGCTGGTGGCCAGCAATCCTCAGCAATCTCCCTGTCTCTGTCCCTCACAGCTCTGGGGCTGTAAGCACCTGCCACGCCTGCCTTTCTACACCCACTGCTGCTGAGATCCAAACTCAAGTCTTCTTGCTCATGTGGCACATGCTCTCTGCCCCTGGCTGTCCCTCCTGCGCCTTCGAAGCAGTTTTAGAGCTGTCCCAACCTTTGCCTTGTGCTTTCTCTACCACAGTTGCTGGCATCACTGACTTTCAGGGTAATGGATCTATGCAGAGTTGGCAAAGGCTTAGGTGTTAGGAAGGCTGCAACACATCTCGAGATTTCATGATGTTCACGGCCTAAAGGAAGCATCAACAGAAAGAGCTACAACGCTAATACAAAACTCAAAAGTATAAGTGTAAACTACTAAATTAATCATCCAAATGGTTTAAAACATTACCGTCACTGACATACAAAAGCACGTTAGGGGGGCTGGAGAGATGGCTCAGCAGTTAAGAGCACTGGCTGCTCTTCCAGAGGTCCTGAGTTCAATTCCCAGCACCCACATGGTGGCTCACAGCCATCTATAATAGGATCTGGTGCAGGTGTACATGCAGCTAAACCTCTCATATACATAAATAAATATATTTTAAAAAAACACTTGAGAGAGAGTGGATGATTGGACCCAATGGCCACAGTATTGACTTGTGGTACCTTTCCTTTCTCCTGGTTACTTCCTGGCTCCCACTGTGGAATACTCATATCTTTATGTGGTCATCTGCCCTGCTTCAGGCCCAACTTCATTCACTCTGTAGCTGATACTGGCCTGCAGAAAGGGCCCAGGATAGCATGTAACCTAACTGTCTCTCCGGCTCATTATCTTTAGAAGTATGATCATTAGATTTTCCAAATAAAACTCAGGGTGCATGACTTATGTAATCCCAGACTGTAACTTAAGAAATGTTTCAAAGGGCCTTTCTGGGAGGTGCTGGGGCCTTACACTTCCTCAGAACCAGCTTCTTGAAATAGGATTCTCTTGGGTAGGACTGCAAGGGACTAGATAGGGAAGTTTGGCAAGGTAGCTGATTGAGAGACATGATGAATTCACCTGTATTTATAATAGATTTGAAATGTCAACAAGACGACGAAAAGGAGTTCCTATAGTTAGAAATATAGGATGACACTGTGGCATAGGAAAGGCGATGCTCAGATATGAACATCAGTGCTATAGGAATAGTTTAGGTCCCAGTGTAGAAGACAGCACTCCCCAAGAGTTCTTGATCATGCAGGGATGTCCTGTAATCATCATCAGTACTCCACCTCTTTGGCTTCAGTTTTTGGGAGAGATGTTATATTCATTTAATGTAGCAATGTTACTAATGTATAAAAAGTTCTGGTGTGAAAGACTATCTAAGATACAAATTTTAGCCACCAAGATTCAAGTTAATAAGTGGGTAAAAGAAGTAAGTCAATCGCACCTGAGTACAGGTAATCAATAAACAAAATTATTATCGTTGAGTCACAATAAAAATGAAAATTTAATTTTGAGATGCCCATAGTCTGCATGTTGTTAGTGACTTAAGATTTCAGACCTTTTCCAAAAGATTAATTTTTATTATTTCTAATTGTGCATATATGCCTATCTGTGTGAGGGTATGTGCCTGTAATTGCAGGTTCCCATAGAAACCAAAAGAGAGCATGGAATCCTCCAGAGGTGGAGTTACAGGTGGTTGTGAGCCGCCTGACACGGGTGCTGGCAACCAAACTTGGGTTCTCTGCAAGAACAGTATGCATTCTTGACTGCTGAGCCACCTCTCCAGCCAACTCTCAGCCTTTCAGTGATTAAGAACACAGTTTGCATAAACCTTGCCTTTGACCCAGTTATCCACTTCTTAGACATTTCTCATAAGTAGGAGGTTAAAGAAGAGGAGCTGGCCATAGCAGCTTTATTAAGTACTGCCTTTTATATAATGATAGTAATTATCATTATAATAAGCCACAGTTTTGACTTGTGGTACCTTTCCTTTCTCCTGGTTACTTCCTGGCTCCCACTGTGGAATACTCTTATCTTTATGTAGTCATCTGCTCTGCTTCAGGCCCAAGTTCATTCACTCTGTAGCTGATACTGGCCTGCAGAAAGGGCCCAGGATAGCACGTAACCTAACTGTCTCTCCGGCTCATTATCTTTAGAAGTATGATCATCATCATAACAGCTAACATGTATTAGGAAGATTCTGTATACTGGCCATTGTACTAAACAGACTGTATAGATTTAGTGAATCTTCCCAATAACCACACTAGGCACACTTTTTAGTTTCCATTTTACAGAGAAAGCAACTTCTTATGAAAGTTGAGTATCTCAGCAAGTAGTAGGATCAGAACTCAAATCTAGGTCTATCTTAAAATTATTTTGCCTGTCAACCCTAAGTAACAGTCACAGCTATTCCTCCAGTCTTACTAAATATTTTAACATTTAACAATGTCAAGGAACTTGCCCAGGGTCCCATAGTTCACAAAATACAAATCTAAAACTTGAACCAAGATTGATCTGGCTCTAAAATGTTTTATTTTTCCCATATTGAATGTATACATATTTATCTATATGTATTTACATCTGGATGGATTTTATGTATTTGCTTTTACTTTCATCCTAAATCTGACCAAGCAGAAATTTTTGTTTTTTTCTGTCTTGAAAGCTAACAATAGGGGCTGAGTTGGTTGTCATGGGCACTGACTGTCTTGCTGAAGATCTGGTTCAGTTCCCAGCATCCACATGGTAGCCACAAACATGTGTAACTCCAGCTTTAGAATATCTGGCGCCTCCTTCTGATTTTCACAGGCAAGCCATGCATCACTAACACCAGTGATTTCTTTTTTGTAGATTCCCTGGGAGAGGATCTTGGGTCTCACTTGCCAGCCATTCTAGTCAATCATGGAGCTCTAGGCTCAGTGAGAAACCTTGCCAATAAATAGATAGAAATATAGAAATATAGATAGATAGATAGATAGATAGATAGATAGATAGATAGATAGATAGATGGATAGATAATAGATAGATGATAGACAAACAGACGAATAGACAGACAGACAGATGACTAGACAGACAGATAGATAGGCAGGCCCATGCACATCCAGCCACACACTTCTATACACAAACATACATACACACTAAGATGCATATTACACATTTAAAGTCGGTACCTTGTAGTTTACTTCTTTATCTGTGGTGGTGGCAGCATGTGCATGCCACAGCACATGTGTGGAAGCCAGAGGACAATGTGCTGAAGTTGGCTGTCTCTGTCCATCATGAAGGCCTCAGAGATCAAACTGAGGTTGTCAGGCTTCGGGGAGACACCTTTACCCAAAGAGCCATCTCTCTGGCCCTTTATGCATTTAACATTTTGTAATTGTTTATTTACGTGTGTGTGTGTGTGTGTGTGTGTGTGTGTGTGTGTGTGTGTGTGTG
>NW_026596039.1:14997796-15004191 GCF_907164565.1 Psammomys obesus
GTGTGTGTGTGTGTGTGTGTGTGTGTGTGTGTGTGTGTGTGTGTGTGTGGTGTATCCCAGTACTTGTGTGAAAGTCAGGGGACAACTTGTAGTCTTTGGTTCTCTCCAGGGGATGGAACTCAGACTGTCAGGCTTGGATGCAGGTGTGTTTTCCAGCTGAGCCTTTTGGTTACTATTTAATTTGTTATGACTTCATGTTATATGAAAAGTAATTGCTTTCTTTTAGTAATAGAGCAAAGCAGACTTTGAGCATTTTTGCCTTAATCTCTTTTTTATTATTTATTTGGTTTGTTTGTGTTTGGCATGTGTGGGTGTGTGCCTGCCATGGTGGGAATACAGAGGCCAGAGGACAACTCTTTGCCTTCCCACCTTGCTTTTGAGGTGCCTGTTGCTGTTTCTATTGCTCTGTATGCCAGGCTACCTGGCCCGCGTGCTCCCAGGCGCTTCTGCCTCCCATTTCCCATGGCAGTGCTGAGCTCACAGGTGCAAGCTGCTCATTTGGCTTTTCTGTGGGTTCAGACACACTTGAATGGCTCATTGTCACTGAGCCAGTTTCCCAGCCCAGAATTTGTTTGTTTGGTGTTTGGTTGGTTGGTTAGATTTTTTGAGACAGGGTTTCTCAGTGTAGTCTTGGCTGTCCTGGACTTACTCTGTAGGCCAGGTTGGCCTTGAACTCACAGCAATCTGCCTGCCTCTGCCTCTGAGTGCTAGGATTACAGGCATGCAGCACCACACCCGGCCCCCGTATTTATTTTTGAGGCAGGATCTCCCTTTATCCCAGATTGGCCTGGAACTCACTATCTAGCTTAGGCTAGCCTTCAACTTCTGACAATCCCCCTGTCCGAGCCTAGGATTAAAGATGTGAGCCCCTGCTTGCAGGTTAAATGTATCTCCTTAATTTTTTTTTAAAATATGTCTAATAAGTTGTCTGCCCTTGTCGTTTTCTTCATTGTGTTGTGGTATACATAGGTAAGCTGGTACAGGGTGAGCTGCACATCATCAGCCTTGATTCTTGGTGATCAAGGGTTATGTTGGGTGGCGTTAGACACTTTGCGGTCATCCCATGGCTGGTTACAGGAACTTAACCACCGTGTAGGGAATACAAAGTAAGGGAGAGAACGATGTGGGAAACCACATGAAAACAGAAAGTCAGATCGAGTGATGTCTAAAAATACGTTCTCGTCCACAGAGGCGATCTTAAACCAAGAAATGAAAGGCAGAGAGGGTCAGGTTAGGTCAGTAGGAGAACGTTTCCCTTCTTGAAGCTGCGCAGGGGTGGTGAGGCCATGCCTTCCACACACCGGAGAATTCGAATGCTGTCGCAGTCCGCACATGGGAGGACTCTAACGCTGTCACGCACAGGGAGCGTCTGCAGCCGGCTGCTGCCCAGGCTGTGTATTTAAGAACCACAGGCTCGCCTCCTCCAACTCCCACCTCCCAGAACGTTTCCTGCTTTAAAGGCTGTACTGTAACTTAGTCAAGCAGCTGACCACTGCTGCCAGTTTCTCCATTCCCCGCGTTAGAAGAAATGGACGGCTGCTGTGACCAAAGACCCCCATCTACAAAAGATGGTTGTGATTTTTCAATGTTAACATCGACTTTGCCTCGGTTTAGCTTTTAAAAAGCACATTTGGCAGGGGCTGGAGAGATGGCTTAGCGGTTAAGCGCACAGGCTATTCTTCCAAAGGTCCTTCTAGAGATCAATTCCCAGCAACCACATGGTGGCTCACAACCATCTATAATGAGATCTGGTGCCCTCTTTTGGAGCACAGTCAGAATGCTGTTTAAATAATAAATAAATCTTAAAAAAAAAAAAAAAAAAAAAAAAAGCACATTTAGCAGCAGTTAAAGGAGTAAGGCGTGTGGGGAAAGAATAATGAGGGGACATAAACCTTTCTGGCTACTACTCTTCTGTCCCTCCTCACTGTGGGTTTATACTAAGTCAACGTTTATTGTTTATGAGGAAGCAGAGTCTATAGCCCCTGAGAGTGTCTTCCTCACCTCTGAAAGGTGCTGTGCAGATGTCACTGGTTGTTGTATGTACCAAGAATTCGTTGCTTTGAGGGCTGAGGACCACTCCATTGGATACAGGGACGGAATAGGTGACCACTTCACCCACTGAAGAACATTTTAGATTATTTCCAGTTTTGGATGACTTTGAATAGAACTTCTACAAATTTGTACACATTGTTGTGTAACATAACAGTTTTTTGCAAGGAATATACTTGCCAGATCCTATCCTTTCTTTGTTTGTTTTGTTTTTCAAGACAGAGTTTCTCTGTGTAGCCTTTGCGTAGCCTTGGCCGTTCTAGGCTTACTTTGTAGACCAGGCAGGCCTTGAACTTACAGCAATCCACCTGCTTCTGCCTCCCTGAGTCCTGGGATTACAGGCATATGCCATCACCCCTGGCAGATCCTATTCTTGAATCCATATGGTATTTTCTAAGTTATTTTTCCTAATAGCTGTAACATATGGCATTCCTCTTAGTAGAATATGAGAGTTCCAGGTTTCATCTTAGTTACTCAGGCTACCGTAACAAAAGAAATGCTTTACATTGGGTAATAGAAGCATAAGAGGTTTACTGTTCACAGTTCTGAAGCTGGGGAGTTTGATATCAAGTCTAATGTTGACTATCAAATGTTTTCAATATTTTTATTTTACCCTATCTTATTAGCTTGTGATATTATCATATTCTATTTTGCATTTCCTAATGGCTAATAGTGAATATCAAATGTTTTCAATAATTTTCTTTTATCTTGTCTTATAAGCTTATGGTGTTATCATGTTCTACTTTGCATTTCCTAATGGATAACGATAGTAAACATTTTCCTGTGGTAGTCTGCCTTTCATTTATTCTCCTTGATGGCTGTTCAAATCTTTTGCACATTTTTAATTGGGTTACTTGATTTCTTACTGTTGATTTTTTAAGTTTTTATTGACACTTTCCATTGTGGAATACAGAGTTTTACAAGCATTTTCTTCTCAACTGTAGCTTGTCTTATAGATCTTTGTAGAACAAAAATATATATATATTGGTGAAACCCAATATACAAAGTTTTCTCTTGTGAATTATGCTTTTGGTAGCATTCTGAGAACTATCTGACAAACCCAAGAGCACAGGAATTTTTCTCCTATGACGTAAAGGGCTTCTCTTTCTAGCTTTCTGTCTTAGATGGGCTATTTTGAACTATTTTCATGCACAGTGTGCAGTGTAGTGTGGACTTTACCGTATTTCCTGGCTACGGATGCCCACTCATCCCAATATAGTTTTTAGAAAGCCTTTCCTTCACTGACTTGCTTCTGTACCATTGTAAAAGTATATTCTGAGGTGTGTTTCTGAACCCTGTCCTATTTTATTGTTTTCGTGCCCTTTCCTCAATAAATACGACATTTGCTTCACTACAATGACTTTATAGTAAATCTTAATATCAAACTTATGGGAATAATTATTTTGCCTGTTTGGTTCCTTTACTTTTCTGTGTCAGAGTCTTACATCTACCTCATGTTATTAGTGCAAATCCACACTGAGGGTCTTGTGTTCCAACCCTCTGCTAAATCCACACAGAGGTGGTTTTGCTTCTTCTTGTCTGGCAGGTGTCTTTTTTCCTTGCCTAATATTAGTGAGACCTTCCAACAGAGATTGAACAGGGCTACTTGCCTTAACTCAGAACCTTCAGTCTTTGGGTGTTGGGTGCGACGTTGGTTCCACTTTTCTGATAGATGCATCAGATTTTATTTCTTGCTGCTGAGACTTTTGATCAAAGGCTTTGGCGACACCAATTAACATGCTCGTGTGACTTTGCATCTTTAGACTTGGTATGGTGTTTATGGCGTTTATAGCAACCACTTTTAAAATACCAAATCAGCAGAATGAACAGTGTTTTTGAAAATGAATGCTTGTCTACCCTCCAGTCCCCTAGCATGGCATTGGAGAGAAGGCTTTAACATAGGTAGTTGACTGAAGATGGGATCACTTCTGTAATGAGGCTGATATTCTCTCTCTCTCTCTCTCTCTCTCTCTCTCTCTTTAAATCTATACACAAGGGGCAGACCTAAGAGAAAGCCATGTGCAGACTGCCATTACAGTTACATGGAAAATGAATGGTCAGGAACAAGGATGGTCTTTGCCTGGCGCCTGTGAGGGAAGCAGGACACTGCTGCACTTTGATCTTGACCTCCAGAACTGTAGGACCATAAACCCATCTATAGCCACACAGTTTCATTATTATGATACTGTATTGCAGTACTTTCCTAACACCAGGCTAGCACACAGGCACATTTTAAGGCAAGCCCCATTGGTCAGCATGTATTGCTATTATAATTTAAAATTATAATTTAAAATTTGGTTTGCTAAAGTTTCCTTGGGGATTTGGGCCTCTGGATTGGTGAAAGATACTGATGTACTATTTTTTTTTATTTTTTTTTCACAATTTATTCATTAAAAAAAATTGCAATTGAAGCCCTCTCTCTCAGTTCCTCCCAGTCCCACCCTCCCTCACTCTTCCTCCCTACCCCTTTCCCTTAGTCCATTGAAAGGGGGAGTTCTCCTCCTTTGCATCTGCCCATAGCTTACCAAGTCTCATCAGGATGGCCTGGATCCTCTTCCTCTGTGGCCTGGCAAGACCTTATCACCAGGGGCAAGTGACCAAAGAGCAAGCAATTGAGTTCATGACAGAGACAGCCCCTGCTCCCCTTACTCAGGAATCCACATGAAGACTGAGCTGCTAATTGGCTACATCTGAGCAGGGAGTCTAGGTCATCTTCATGCATGATCCTTGGTTGGTGCATCAGTCTCTGCAGAACCCCCTGGGCTCAGATTTTTCAGCTTTGTTGGTCTCCTTGTGGGATCCCTGTCCCCTCCATGTCCTTCTATTCCCACCACCTCTTCTCCCATAAGACTCCTTGTTTTCTGACCAAAGTTTGGCTGTGAATCTCAGCATCTGCTTCAATCCTTATTGGGTGGAGCCTTTCAGAGGACCCTTTATAGTAGGTTCCCATCCTGTTTCCTCTTTTCCACTGCTTCTGGTATCAGCAAAGTGGCTGGATACAAAATTAACTGATGTATTATTTTTATATATCCTGTTGCTTTGTTTTGTTTTTGAGACAGTCTTATGTATAGCCTAGTCCATCCTCATACTTTGTAGCCTAGGCTCCTGGTCCTCCTGACTCATCTCCCAAGCATTGAGATTACAGGCATGAAGCACTGTCATGCTTATGATTCTTGTCTGTTTTTATGTTGAGCAAATCTAGCTTTATTACAGATTATCTTGTCTTTATTCCTGTGAGAAGTGGTATAGTTTCTTCTGTAAGCATTTAGTAAAAAGCCCTAGGACCAGAGTTTTATTTTCTGGAAGTTTATTATAAATTTGGTTTCTCTAATGATACAGGGCTTTTCCAGCTAGATTACTCTGCGTGAGTTGTGTAGTTGACGGTTTCAGAGAAATGAGTCCATTTTGCCTAAATTATCACATTGATGTATACAAGGTTGTTAGAGTGTTTCTGGTGGCTACATTAATCGTATCATCTTTAGCAAGATTTGTGTATTTATTTAGGTCTACCATTTGTTTCCTGTTTGTTAATTTTGTAGGTTCCTCATTGTCTTATTTCCTGCCTGCAACATTAAAATATTTTGAGTATTTATTTATTAATCATGTGTTGAAGTGCACATGTGCCATAGCACACAATGTGGAGGTCAGAGGACAACTTGATTGAGCTGGTTCTCTCCCTCCACCATGTGGCTATCACAGGTCCTCAGGTAGCAAATGCCCCCCCTTTTTTTCCTGAGCTTCTCACTTGCAGCATTTGTTTTTAATGTTCTTTTCAAAACTGTTGACTAAAACTGTTGCTGTTTGTCTGTATATAATGTTTGGTGGTTGCTCTGAGAATACACAATCTTTTCAAGGGAACTTATAATCACTATTTTACATGAAATGTAGGAAATCACTATTACAGGGGTCAGTTTGCTCCCCTATGTTCTGCCTTGTGTGGTGTTTGCTTTGTGTATTAGAACTATAGATAACAGAAACCCTAGCAGGTGATGGTGTAATTTTTGCTTTTAACCTTCAAATATACTCTATGGAACTCAATAAAATAATTGATTACATAGTTCTTTGTATTTGTGAGTTTGCCACTATAGATTTAAACACCCTAGTTTCTAACTACATCTATTCACCCACTCACTCACCCATCCATCCACCCATCCATCTACCCATCCACCCATCCATCCATCCACCCATCCATCCATCCATCCACCCACCCATCCATCCACCCATCCACCCACCCATCCACCCACCCATCCATCCACCCATCCATCCACCCATCCATCTACCCATCCATCCATCCACCCATCCATCCACCCATCCATCCATCCACCCATCCATTCATCCACCCACCC
>NW_026596039.1:15004591-15007125 GCF_907164565.1 Psammomys obesus
CCATTCATCCACCCATCCATCCACCCATCCATCCATCCATCCACCCATCCATCCACCCATCCATCCACCCATCCATCCACCCACCCATCCACCCATCCATCCATCATCCATCCATCCACCCATCCATCCACCCATCCATCCATCCACCCATCCATCTAGATTGAAGGTCTCTAAGTGCTGTTTGGGATCTATTCCCAGGCTATAGATCAAAAATGTTTAGAAGGGGATTGCATCTGTTCTAAATATGTATATACATTTACTTGTCATTATTCTCTGAGTAATACATTAAAATCCTTATATTCATATAGCATTTCTTTGTATTTGGTGTTATGAGAGTTTTTTTTTTTTAATTCTTTCATGGTTTTCATAGTTCTTATACAGAGTGAGTATTTGTGCTTTTGTTTGTTTGTTTGTTTGTTTGTTCTTTGTTCCGGGGGTCCTGGAATCTATCCCGCTAGTCTGCTACTAACAGATGCTGCTTCACTTCATCTGCCCGCGTCCTTCACCCTGGTTCCTGAAGGATATTTCATTAGGCAGGGCATTGGAGCGGGCTGTTCTTCTCTCCCCTGGCACTCTCCAGACTTGTCCCTGTGATGTTTCTCTCTATCCTGTCTTCCTTATACTTCCTGTTATTTTGTTGAAACAAGGTCTGACTAATTATGTAGGTAAAGCTGGCGTTGAAGGCCTGTTTGTTTGGGGTTACAGCATGTGCCACGGTGCCTGGGTCCTCTTTAAGGTTTCTAGTTCCCTGGAGCCGTGGGGGCGGGGGAACCAAAGCTCAGTCAGGGAGTTGCCACATCTTAGAGCCGCAGCAACTCAAATCAGAACAGTTTCCCTCCCTTGGTGTTTTAAGCAGTGTCCATGTCTCCTGTCCCTGCCCTTGCTCCCAGGAAGCCCCTTCTCTGCTCTGCCCCCTTTCCTGTACCTCATCTCCAAACCAGAGGCACCTTTTGAACATCTCTGGCTCATTCCAGTCCCTCCTCTGGGGGTCGGTTCGAATCCAAACAAAAAATAAAAATAAAAAAATAAAGAATAAATAAAAAACAGAAACTACTCTGTGTAAGGCAGAATGGAGCACAGTGAATTAGCCACAGGGCGACAAAAAGAACCAGCTTGAACAATGTTGGGGGGCAGGGGGTCGCAACAACGATGGCGAGCCAGAGGAGGACGTCCATGGAACCTGTACCACAGCGACTGTGGAAACCACAGCATGCTAGAAAGTGGTTCTTCTTAGGTTATGGGGAAGAAAAAGCAAACTTCTGGGTTGTTGCCTTGGCCAAGTTCAAACCAGCAGTAGTTAAACAACCAGCTTGTAAATTCCTGAATATTTAACCAGCTCTAAAACTTACTGTTTAGAAAGGAAAGGGCGCTTGGTAGCATTCTCCCGCAAGAGAAACAGAAGCCATGGCGGTATGAACAGGGGTTTGGAGATGACGGCCACGGTCATTTGCAGAAGTCCTCCACAGCGAGAAAAGAGAGCAAACCCTTGACTTTCCTCTTCCCTCCTAACCTACCGGTTCCTGCAGGACCCCAGTCGGAAGCAGAGGTTACGAGGGCCTGGGAAGTGTAGCCTGCAAGTGTCCCCGCCCAATAGGAAGCATGTGCCCGTCCCTTCTTGCTTCCGTGGCTGTGTCTCTTCTCTGGCTCCCTTTAGGGTCTTCCTTCTGTCACTGCTCTTTCGTTTCGCTTCCCTGCCTGAAAGTTCTCAGGATCTACCCCTGTATGTAACACTGAGGTCCACATCCCATCCTCTGCCCTTTGCTCTTTCTCTACGCTCTGCACTTTGGGAGAAGCGGCATTCTGCTGCGGCTTTCCCCTGCCTGCCTTGCTCCCTTCTGGGTGGAGCATTCCCTTCCCAGAAAGTGGCCGTGCCCAGGTGCTATCCTACATGCAAAAGCCAAGGACATAGACTCAGTGTACCTTAGGTACTGGAGGCTCTGGGGGCTGAAACTGAAAACAAAGGACTTGGAACTGGAAGACTTCCAGGCACAGGTTGCTCATAGTCAATTCCCACTCCTCCCAGATGCCCTTGACTCTGTAGCCTCACTGTCTGATTCTCCTTGGTTTGGACTCTGGGAGAGGGAGATACCTGTCCAGCCAATCACTTACAACCCTGATAGGCTGCCCTGAGTGAGGCCAAGCATCCACTCTGAAATACCTCCTGTGAGGCTCCGTGCGGGACTGTCTGATTGGGCTGTGAAGCACTGGGTTCAGCTGAAGTGATGCCATGTTGTGGCAGGCACAAGACTCACCTGTCTAGGGAATGGCTGTGCCCTGGCTTTCTCCATACTCGCTCAGCTCCTTGCCCCCCCCCGCCCCCCGTGTGTCTACCTGCACACCAAGACCATTGACAACATCTGCTGGGTGTGTTTGGTGTCTGTGATGACATGTCTTAGCTGTGCTGATTCTTAGCTGTGGCTGAAATGACAATGACTTAAGAAACTCTCAAAGCTACCAATGTCAGACCCCACCTTGGGAATGGGTTTCTTTCTTTTCTTTTCTTTTCTTTTCTTTTCTTTTCTTTTCTTTTCTTT
>NW_026596039.1:15007135-15023495 GCF_907164565.1 Psammomys obesus
TTTCTTTTCTTTTCTTTTCTTTTCTTTTCTTTTCTTTTCTTTTCTTTTCTTTTCTTTTCTTTCTTCCTTTCCCTTTCCCTCTCTTTCTTTCTTCTTTTCTTCCTTCCTTTATTCTTTTTCTTTTCCCTTCTTTTTTATTTACTATCTAAGGTTCTAGGATTCAGGTTCCTGTTCAGGCTCCACTTGCCATGGTTGTGCAGCTCAGTTCGTGAAGAAACCTCAGAGTCTGGAATGTTAATTTTCGTCAGGGAGGCTGTGTGTCCAAGCAGCACACTGGAAGCTTCAGGGACCCAGTATGCCTCATGTGCTGGGCTTTTATTAGGAACAACTACAAGCAATGATACTATACAATCATCCAACCATGTTTACAAAGAATAGAAGGGTTTGCTTAATAGATCACCAGGGAGAACAAAGACAAAGTATGATAGAAAAATGTGTGGAAATATAAGCAGCCCATACATCTCAGGAAAAGTACATTCCAGCTCCTGATCTGGAAAGCCTGTTGCACAGACCTCTCCTTCTGTCCTTAGTGTGCCGGGGCCCTGAGTGCTCCTGGGTGAGGAGAGTGCTTCTTTCTCAGACAAGGCTGTTTGCAGCATCATTTGTTCTTTGACAATTTTATTCATGTATGCAATATAATCTACCCCCACCTCCTCACGGACACATACCAAACCCCCTCCACATGTATGCCACCCCAGGCCAGTCAGTGCTGCCTGCTGGAATGTTGACTGATCCTGTCGGTTTGATCTTGTGCAAGTTGTATGCAGATAACTATAGATGCAGTGTGCCCATTAGTGCAACAGACATGTTGTGTCTACAAGATCGCATCCACAGCACGTTTCTCATATGCTTATGTAGAGAAATTTTAATTCGGAACATGGCAGCTCTGGCAAGAGATCATATCCAAAGATCTTCTAGGTCTGTGTGATCCGGCTGGAATACAAACATGCCTTTAACCCGGGAGACAGAGGCAAGCAGATCTGAGTTCAAGGCCAGCTTGATATAGAGCAAGTATCAGGTAAAGAAAAGCTTAGGTCCAAGAGTGGTGTCACACGCCTTTAATCCCAAACAATGATGGTAAAGTTAGTTTGTAGAAGGAAGCGCCTATGTTTGAAAGTGATGCCTAATTGAGTGGCAGAAACGGTGACGAATCAGAGAAAGACTTGACAGAATAGGATATGCCCAACTCTCACTAGAAGAGAAAGGAAAGGGAAGCTACTTAAGGGGCAATGAGAGAGGGGAGACAGTTTTACTGGGACATTAATAGAGAGACAGGTTGCAGAGAGAGAACATAGGTGAAGACAGAATGAGCCAGAGACTGTGAAGAAGCCAGAAGATTGGGGAAGATTGCAGGAGTTAGTTTGAGCCCAAGTAGAGCAATTCTGGAGCAGAGAGAGAAGCCAGATTGAATAAGTCAGCTGGGAGAGGAGTTTGAGCCTGAACAGCTGAGTTGAACCAGCCAGCTATGAGTTCAGAATGAACAAGACAGGATGATCTTATTAAGCAGTAAATCTCAGAGGCTGAAAACATTCTAGGCCTGGGTTAGATTGTATGGAGGCTAGAAGCTTCCAGGACTGGGCCTAGGTTAGCAGAGGGAGGCAATAAGCCTCTGAGACAACAATTGAAACAGACAAATAAAAGATCCTTTCACACGCTTATTCTTTCCCCCTTCTTGGCAATGTTCTGCTAGCCTTTGAGAGAGGTGGTACAGATGTCCTATGATGACTGTGCACTCACTTATTGTCAGCTCTTCGTTACTGAGCGATGCAGAAAGAGGCTTCTCCAGCCAAGGTTGAGGACAGCACTAACCTATGAGTATAACCATCAATATTTAGAAGACACTTTCAAACATGTCCGTTTAGCAAAACAGCAGCAATAGCTACCCTCCCGGGAGGCATATGACCTCCTGACCATGGGGGTTGGATCAGGTTTACAGTGCCAGGCCTGTGGAACAGGCTTTTTAAAGCCCCTTAGATGAGGCTAACGCACAGTAAGGTATCTGACAGGCCCCCTGGGCACTTGGATTGCGTACTTGAAATGTTCCATCTTTCCTACACTCCATTCCTTTGCGTGAGGTGAGAGACTGCTAATATTTCAGAAAATCCTACGCCTGGGAGGATAAAGCCTGGGTTCCACATGAACCAGGTGAGAGGTCTGTGCCTACTGCAAACATAAGGAACTTTGTTTCTAGTGGTTTTTAACTTTAAAATTCCTTGACTTGATCAACGGTACCTTCTGCCCGCAGAGCTGTTTAGTCAGGCGACTGGAAGAGTCACCTTTTGCTTTCAGTGTTTTTCTTTTACGGCCTCCTGCGTGCAGGTTGCTGTACACACAGAGGCTGGAATGGCCACAAGCTGCTTAGACGTGGCCCTAAGAACTGACGTCCTTAAGAAGTTCTTCACCTTGGCTGTTGAGTGGCTGAGCTCACTGCCTATTTCTTAAAGGGCTGCTGTGTATTGGTGGCTCTTGTCTCCCAAATGCCATAAAGACATTAAAAACTGACTAGGGATGGTGTATATTTGAGGGTAGTTTTGACTTGTTAGCACTTGTACTTGAGCGTGCACTTGCGTTGTGGCTTTTCCTGGGGTGATGCAGAAGAACATCTATTCAGCCCAGATAAAGCGCTGACAACAGATCAAACAAATGATTCCGGCGAGGTCTAGCTTACAGAACCAGTGAGTTAGCAGGACTATGGATGAGGGGTTAGCTACAGAGTGTGGGTGACTAAAAGCAGCTGCATCACTGAAAAGCCCACACCAGGATGGGTAATCCCCAGAACTCATTGAGCAGCCTACTTGGCCAGGTTGGATCACTCTCCTCTCCCAGGCTGTTGTTACTGCTTGTATAACTTTAGGGAGGTGCCTTGGGGTCTTGTAAGTTTCAGGAGTTTCCTGGGCTTATGAATTCCATTTATTTCTAGAGTCTCAAAGGACATCCCTCTATGAAGGAATGTTTCCAAATGGAGGACATGGCTACACAATTTAGAGGAACTAGGCATTAATCAATGTCTCTGCTTGCTGGAAGTTATCCCTAAGTAGCTGTTGGTGCTTTAGTACTTACGGTATAAAACAAAATACTCCTATGTATGTGGGAGGCAGTTAGAAATGGCCTTCTATTGCATTGGGGAGCGTGTGAGAGTATGGCCATTCTTCAATGTCATCAGGCAATTTCCCTACCTACTCACCACAGTCCATTCTCACTTCTGGTCGCTGCACAGCACTGGCTCCAGAGAAGGCAACTGAAAAGGCCAATAAATTAGGTCATGTCTATCCACAGCTGTTTAATTACCCAGCCTCTGCCATCCAGGCAGACATCTGTAAACATTCATGAGTAACATATCCCTTCAAGCTAGCTGCCTACCTTCAAAGCCACTGGTTCTAGCTTCCTCCCAGATTTCTTCCTTATTTCCTCCTATGTTGACATTTAGCACCTTTTCTGTGCCTCTGAGGCTTTTGAGGAGAGTCTACGGGGTAGTCCAATACATGAATATACTATGCGCGTGTGTATGCATGCGTGTGAGGGTCAGAGCATCAGAAACTCTCTTCAGTCACTTTCCACCTTATTTTTTCGAAGCGAGGCTGGAACATTTCCATTCAGCTAGACTGGGTGGCTGGCTTGGCTTGGGCATTCCTGTCTCCAGCCTCCGAACACTGGCATCACCGGGGGGCTGCCATATGTGCCCAGCATTTGGCTGCATTCTAGGGATTCAAACTCTGGCCTCCTGTCTGCATGGCAAATGCTTGCTGCTGAGCTATCTATCACCCTAGCCCATGGAAGTTTTTATTAAAACAATTTGCACTTATCTAAAGCAAATATTGTAAATGCTACAATTTCCAAACAGTGGCTCCTTAAAATAATGGAGATGGCTTTAATTTGTTCGTGTGTGTGTGTGTGTGTGTGTGTGTGTGTGTGTGTGTGTGTGCACGCATGTGCAATGCATTGATGGGCAGAGATTAACATCAGGTAATGGGAACCATTCACCTGGTTTTTGAGACCATCTTTTACTGGCTGGGATCCGAGTAGGCTAAGCTCCAGGGATCCAACTGTCTCTGCCACACCAGGATTGAGAGTACAAGTGTGTACCACTGTGCCTGGCTTTTTAAATATGGGTTCTGGGGAATCAACTTTGGTTCCTCATGGGTGTGAGGCAAGCATCCTACTGACCGAGTAATCTTCTGAGCCCCAGAGATGGTTTGTGGCACAGGTGGTACCAATGCCCTCTGTCTCTAGCTCAGGCTGGCTCTATCTCTGGGTACTGCAGGCACCCATTGGTCACAGCCTCCCACAGATCAAGACTGTGCCTCCACAAGTAGGTCATGTCAGGGTAACCCAGAGCCTGACTGCTTCTTTGCCTTGGAAGTTTTCTTCCTGGGAAGCAGGAGTTTGGGAGTGTGGTTCAGGCAACCATCAGCATTACAGCGCCTTGCAGAGGTGACGGCTGTGATTAGCACCTCTATTTGATTGTTCCAGTGATTATCTTTGGAACCTGTCACAGGTTCAGGGCTCAGGTTCCTCCTCTTAGCGCTTCATAGCACCAGAGGACAGAGGTTGAGGAGCTTTGTTGCTCTGTTTAATGACAGCATCATGGGACAGATTCTTTTGCGTCAGAATTCAGCAACAGCAGCAGCAAGCACTCATTCTGCCAGTGGCTGGATCTGAGCTCTTACTTTGTTCCCAGTTGCAGGGATACAAATTCCTCTCTAAAACCTTTCAGCACGGTGAGGAGGCAGGATTTAAGTACCATATAGTCAGCATTCAATGTCCATGGGGAACTGGTGCCAGCACTTCGCATCAGATGCCAAAATCCACAGATGCTGAAGTCCTTTATTTAAAATAATGCAGTATTTACATACAACCCATGGGCCACCTCACTTTAAGTCGATTTTTTGATTACTTGTAATACTTTACCCAATTTAAATGCTGTGAAAATTGTTAGACTATATTGTCTAGGGAATAATGACTAGAAAGTGAATGTGTTTCATATGTATTTAAAATGTTTTTCAAATATTGTTACTTTGTGGGGTTTTTCTTATCCGTGGGGGTAGAGCCCAGAAATAGCAAGGACCAACTGTATGTTCACTAACAATGTGATCAGACAGTTATGCATAGAAACCCAGAGGTCATTGACTACCATGCTGAAGGAGACGATGCCTGAATTGAGTCTGGAGAGAGATGAGGAGTGGGTAGAGGTGGGAAGGCTCCTGGACATAATGTTGGCAAGACCCAGCTATGTGGAAAACCACAGTGAGGTGCAGCCATAATTCACAGGGCAGACCACCAGGATACAAAGTAAGAGGCAAGTATGTAGGTTAAGAGACAGAGGTGGTTCTTGTGCCATGCCAAGAACCCTAACTTTGTTCAAGCAAGGTGACGGGGAACCATAAACACATTTCGAGCAACAGCATAATGAAGTCAACGTTTCTTTGTGGGTAGATAGTCTTTAAGTCTGGATTAAGGAGAATTCTGCACAGAAGTTTAATGTCCCCTAAAGCTCATATGTCAGGAACTTATTTTCCAACACTGTAATGCTGGGAGGTGGAACCCCATGGAGGGAACTGGGCCATTGGGGCTCTGTTCATCTAAGTAGACAAATATTATTGCAGGAGTGAGAGAAACTTGGTGTAAAAGCAAGTTTGAGGCATGGAGAGGTAATTCAGTTGGTAGAGTGTTTGCCTGGCATACACGAAGCTCTGGGTCCACCTCAGCAGGACATAAACCAGGTATGTTGACACATACCTATAATGCCAACACCAGAAGATAGATGGGGAAGACCAATAATTCAAGGATCCTCGGTTACATAGCAAGCTAATTTCAGTCTGGGGTACATAGAGCTATCTCTCTCTCTCTCACACACAAATAAATCCAAAAAAGTAAATTGAACTTCTCTGGTTTACATGCTTTCTCGTGCTCTTTTGCCCTCTACTGTGGGATGACATAGCGTGAGGGTCCAGGCTAGATACCAAAGCCCTGCACTTAGACTTCCCAGACACTAAAACGATAAGAAATAAGTTACACATCTGCAGCTCTCAGTTATAGCAACATAAAATTGACCAAGAAAGGAGTCTTTATTAGAAATTAAGTGAAGGAGATGGATTCAAAAGATATCAGAAAGGCAAATCACGGGACTTGGTGGCTCCTTGGCTGAAGAAGGACAGAGATAGGAATATAGACAGATTTCAGGCTTTGACAAGGTTTTGTTGTCCAGCTCACTGTTTACCTTGAATCTAGTGAATCCAAACAGGCTGCACATTGGAGTCCAAGGATGGCAAACAGAGCTGCATTCCAAAGGTCGCCACTCTGAAATATTTAGACATGACTTTTTGGCAGTTGAGATTGGGTCTTAGACCTGTGACCAGGGCTGGAGCTGAGAGGAAGAGTGGACCCATCTAAAGGCAGTGTTCTGGAACTGTCTGCCAGCTCCAGATGGCCTGGTGAGGGACTTCCGGGAAAAAAAGATGAAAGCAGGCATCCAACAGTAGAGGAGTGGACGGAAGCCATCCCATACAAGCTGGTGAACAGCCCGCCAAACAGCAGGTAACCAGCCAGTCGGAGGAACACATAAGTCCTTCATTTCCTCCCCTCTGGCTTTGGACTTCAGTCAGAAGCCTTATTTCTTTCTCTAAGCAAAAATAATTATGACCAACTAATTGAGACAGCTCCCCTTCCCTTCCCCCCCCCCCCGCCAAAATAAAAACAAGGCAAAAAGCCCAGAACTCTTGATTCCAGCCATTTGTCCTTCCTAATAAGCAAGAAGCTTCCCTTCAAGCAGCTCTGTCCCTTTTCAGATGGGGTGGACAGAAATGCAGTTCACTTCCAGGGAGCAGGAGATCCTTCACCTCAATACATCCTGCTCCCAAGTACAGGGCACTGTGGATGTCACCTTTGAAGCTCACACAGAGTCCCTGAGGAGAAAGGCAAAGCAGTCAGTCTGTGAGCACCTCAGCTCTAGCCAGGTAAGCTGCCATTCATTCACCTGTGGGAAGGCCCCACCAGCACTCAGGCTTGCGATTCAAGACTTAGCTTAATTAAGGGCTCACTCCGGTGGTCAAAGCAACATGGCTAAGAATGGGATCCAGCAGACATGGTGATGAGACATACTTCAAGCTCATTAGCAGATGCATTTGCTTAACTAAACCCCAGTGTTTTCTGGGAGCAGGCTGAGCAGCATATCTACTCATATTAAGATATGAGGTCCTTGAGAAATATTTTGAGGAACTGTTATTTATATAAGGTATTCAACCTGCTACTGTTAATGCAAAATCCAGGGCCCAGGAAATGAATAATGTATTTGAAAGGGTAGGCCAGAAGGATTTAAATCACTTCTCTCTGTTTCTCCCTCCCTCCTTCCTTCTTTCTCCCTTTCTTCTTTCTTCTTTCTTTCTTTCTTCCTATCTTCCTTTCTTATTTTTGTCTCACTTTGTAACTCAGGCTGTCCTAGAGCTCCGTATACCCAAGGCTACTTTAAAAGTCTGATGATTCTCTGCCCTTTGACAGCTTCTATATTTTTGAACTGCTCATGACTGGTGAGTGGTACAGACTTACTAAAGTAGGGGTTGGGAGACAAACATGAACGGAAAGGCGCAGCTATGGTGTGGCTAATAGAACGTGGCTGGAGAAAATGACTGCTAATTATTGCTTGTTGTGCCACTGAATGGAATATTACTCTTGCCAAATTTTAATTCATAGTTGGAATATGCAATCTTCACTTCAGAAAAACTATTCATGTTCCTATCAGAAACTGAAGCCCTAAACTGAAGACTTAGTACTTGCCCTGTGGTAGCTGCCATCTCCTCCGTTCTACAGCCTCTGCCCCGCGGCTCTCCTTCCCCTCCCCAGAATTCTATTCACCTTCAGTAACTATTGCTAAATGCCCACTGACTTTTAACAACCCGACCCATAAAGGATGAGAGCAGAGTGTATCATTTCATTTTTACGTTTCAACTCTGTAAATTTCAAATGGAAAAGAAATACATTAACCTCTGACAAATGAAGTTTGTGTTAATGGTTTTGTAGCACCTTCCTCTGATTGCTGGCTTTCTGTTGAATCACTTGCTTCAGAAAGCAATTTCTCTGAATGCCGGTGCTTTCCTATGAATGAGTAGCTGATAGGACGCAAAAAGAAAACCTGTCCCTGCTACCCCCTTCCATGGTTGTATTAGAAGTCTCCAGAAGACTTAGATGATCTTACTGTTGAACCCTCTCCAAGTACCTCTATTAAGTAGCCTAGAGAATTTAAGAGTTTGGAGAAGTCTCACGTGTAGCCTAATAACCCAAGACAACTGTGAAAAGATTCATAGATAATGGCTTGACTTCCACAAATACATTTGAACAGCTTTTGGAAGCAAAGCTAAGCAAACAAAAACTAGAGACCACTCGCTCACAAACAAAGCAAGACAAAACCCCCAAGTAGGCTCCCACTTCTCTTCTCCCAGACTGCTCTCTATGAGGATGGCAGCCCTCACCCACAACCACAAAATACCGTCCAGTTGCTGTGAATGAACATCATGGCTGACAACCAAAAGCAGCTCCAGATGTTCTAGCAGAGTTTAAACCCCAGTAAAACTGGTTCTGTCTTGAAAGGCCCATGTTATATTAGATAGAAAGATTCCTACCCTCCTTTGTGGCCCTACATCAAGAGGCTTGGCTTTCCATTATACAAGATCTGTCATGTTCTAGGTTGCACCTGTCTTTATCCACCAACAGATACTAAATTTCCCAGTGTCTTCATCCCATCATTGTGGTTGCTAAAGCTCACTATGGTTTGAAACGGCTTCTTTCCCTAGTCAAAAAGGCATTTTTTAAAAAATGTTAGCTAGGTGCCAGCACTGAGTCAGATCGTGGCACAAAGAAATGTGTGAAATGGGCAAGCAAAAGAGAAACTTGGAAAATAGCCCAGGAGACATGACAGCAACTTTAGAATGGTTGGCAAACAGGGTTTACGGGAGGGAGTGAAGGCAAACAAGCCCAGATAAGTAAGCAGGGCTGGATACCAAGACTGGAGTCCCAGAGGTGAGGAGGAAAATGAGATAGAAGTTATTTGATCAGTCTGAGTAACAAAGGGATCAGTGCCTAGCCCAAGAGTGTTCCCACCACCCAGAAGCAGCACCCTCCCTTCAGCTCAGACAGTTTTTGACTCCCACGCCAGTCTGGGACAACTAGCCGGGAAGAGATGGCAATCTTGATTGGCAAGAGTGCTCTGATAGTATCGTCTGCAGAGCTGGACCACATGGGGCCTCCCTTTGTGCTTAGCACAGTAGCCAGAACAGGAAGACACAAAGAAGCGTAAGAATTAAGTGGACCGAATGTGACATTTAGCACAGGTCTGTGACATGCTCCAGTGGCCAGACCACAGATTCTTAGACCCACCTGGGGGGGTTACTCTCAGTGAATAGCAGGTGTTGTCAACCTGTTGTTTTTCCTCTTGTTGCTTGGTCCTTCATCAAAGGACCAATATTACTAATGATGCCTGGGTTAAAATAGCAAGCAAAGGTCCTGAACAGAGAAGCCGTAAGATTATACCTGCCCAAGAACTCATGAAATAATGTTCAGCTCTCTAATAAGGCAATAGGGAAGGGCAGACAGACTGTCTTTGAGCTTATCTGATCAGCAAAACATTGAAAGAATGTAACAACTGGTGGGCTAAAGAGGCGGGACAGAGCTTTTGAGCACTTGGAACTCTTGCAGAGGACTGAGTTCCATTCCCAGCACCCACACGGCCACTCAAAGCCCTCTGTAACTAGGATGGTTCTGATGTCCTCTTCTGGTCTCTGTGGGTTCTGAGTATGCAGATGCACAAATACATGCCAGCAAAAGACCCACAGAAATTAAAGTTATTTTAAAAAGAGAATGGTAATAGGAAAGGGGCTCTTGCATGGGGACAGACTTTATACAATCTTTCTCCACAGTAATTTGAGGACGTGCTTCATAAACAACTAAAACCATTTCCTTCTCTGGCTTGACAATTCTACTTCAGAAAAATTCATTCTGCGGAATTAATGAGAAATGTGCACAGAACCAGTTCTAAACTATGTTCGTGTCAACATCATAACCATGAAAAATTAAAAATAACTCATGTATCTGACTATAATAAGAGAGCTTCAGTGGTAGAATATTCATGTAGTTTAACAATGCTCTTAACTGCAGTGCTGAGTCGAAGCACAGATATACTGCGGAATATATGGTGTGAGAACATTTTTAACACAAAACTAGCACATTGAGCAAGTGGGAAAACAGAATATAATCAGAAAGCACCTTTTGTTTTACCTCCTGTGATCCTTTTTATTGAATTAAAATTAAGTGTATGACCACGACCTCTCTCCTTACTCTTATGTAATAAAAGTCTTTTGGCCACTTTAAAACACACAGCACAGGTCTTCTAATAAGATAATTAGAACGCCCGGGTCAGCCTGAGTTCAGCTGTGTTCAGTGGAATAGCCAGTCCCTCTAACAGCCACCATCTGCTTTGCTCTTCTGCTAAAACCAAGACACACAGGGTCTGGGGATTATGAGTGGGTTTTTTTCCATGTTTTTTTTTTCCTGATTTTTTTTTTTAACTTCAAGGTTTTTTTGTTAATTTCTAAGTGTTCTGTGTTGAGTCGAATTATATTTTCATAAAGTCAACTTAGAAAAGCTTTATAATGGGAAAGCAGTTAATTTTGCCGACATTGAAGAATCCTGTCCTAATGCTAAGAATTCTCTTGAGAACAAATTCCTCCATATTGCTTATGACTGGATGTTTAATTTATTGATTTTAGGCGACAAGGAACTTATGCTGCTTTCCCGTAACTGGTGGGTGGCTTGTTGTTGTTACAATGGGAGGTCAGGAACAGCCTGGGCCCTCAGGAGCCAGCCCTCAGGAGCCAGCCCTCAGGAGTCAGCCCTCAGGAGCCAGCCCTCAGGAGCTGAAAGGGGCCAGCACTCTGGCACCTGTCAGTGAGGTGAGATTCTCCAGGCCTGGGGCTCGGAGTTTCGTCTCTGCCTATCCTTGTGCACATCCATTTCCATGGCTAATTTCCCTCTTGCACCATCCATTTCTGCCCCTGGCTTTGGCCTGTCCCTTACTGTCGCATCATGGGCTCTATGAGGTACTCAATTCCTCTCTCTGTGTTTCCCTCAGCCTCTTGTTGCTTTAGTTTGGTTTCGCTGTCATGATTTCAAGACTTGACAAGGCATGATTAAACTGCTGTCACTCTCCAGGGTACAGCACGTGAGCTGGATGGCCGCCTTACTCCAGTTTAGCTCTTGAGTCAAGCACGTGTTGCTGGTATGGTTGACTAAGGCCAGGAATTCCAACAATTCGGATCCTGTGACCCAAAGTACAACTGTCACTCCTGACCACTTCCTTGCTAATGTTTCTCAGCACACCTTGGGCTGCCTATGGCAGTTCTTTGTCTTGGGCAGATCCTGCATTCTTGCATTAGTTCTGTGGCTGGGTTGTATTTTGTGATGTTGATAAAGAGAATAGATATAACAGAATGATCTCGTAAATTGTTATCAAATTTTATTCATTTATTTTTGTGTGTTTGTTTATGTAGCATGACATGTGTGTGGAAGTCAGAGAAAAACTAGCAGCAGTCAGTTCTCTGGCTATGGGGGTTCCAGGGATCAAACTCAAGGCCTAAGGCTTGATGTGACACGCTTTTACCTGCTGAGCCATCCTCAGAATTATCTGAAACAAACAAAAACAAAAGATAGAAATGTCGGGTTACTCGGATTTCTTCCTTAAGGCCCTATATTACTTTTTTTGGAAAAAAAAAGAAAGAAAGAGAGAGAGAGAGAAAGAGAGAGAGAGAGAGAAAGGAAGGAAGGAAGGAAGGAAGGAAGGAAGAAAGAAAGAAAGAAAGAAAGAAAGAAAGAAAGAAAGAAAGAAAGGGAAAAATATCAAGTGAGCAGCTGCCTTCATTGCTGCTTTTCCTCTCTAAAATATACCTGGCATTGACTTTTCATTCTTGAGAAATGGGTTGGTTGGTTACACACCAAGAAAGACTATTCTGTACTTATTCACGTCAAAGACATATTAGCACTGTATCCCAAAAGAGTTACATTGTCATTTGTTATTTTCAGCAGTGTTCATAGCCTTTCTCCAAAGACTGGCTGAGACTTTATGAGTAGGTATTTAATACACAGTGAAGAATGAGTGTAAATTTGTTTCTGAGATCCTGAAAGAATTTAGATGCTAGCATCCAGCCGGGTGTGGTGGCACACACCGTTAGTCCCAGCACTCAGGAGGCAGAGGCAGGTGGATCTCTAAGTTTGAGGCCAGCCTGGTCTACAAAGCTAGTTCCAGGAAATACAGGGCTACATGGAAAAACCCTGTCTCGAAAAAAAAAAAAAAAAAAAAAAAAAAAATAGATACTACTATCCAAAAGCTAAAAGTGTATCAAATAACAGCAGTGACATTACCAGAAAAAAAATCTTAAAAAAAAATGTTAATACAGGATCTCCAGTCAGTGGGCCAATGCACCTGATGACCTGAGTTCAATCCCCGGGTCCAGACCTCGCAAGAAGAGAACCAGCTCCAGCAAGTTGTCCTCTGGCCTACACAAGCACACTGTGACATTCACACATCCAACAGCTCCATGTCCCCCACACACACTCAGGTTTTCCTAAATTTCTAAAACAAGTCACATGATTTACATGCACGTGGATAACTTACATGCCTTAGCATTATTACTTCATTTTACTTCAAGTACATATTTTGTTGCAAGTTATTTCAACACTGTTTCAAGGAAAGATGTTTTGTTTTGGTTTTTTTTTTAATGTAACTATGTCTAAAGAGAAACTTTAAAGTCTCCTGGATGAAATAGTAACAAGTGGAATAAATTATCAGCAGATAAGATTATCATGATCACATTTTTAAGAAAGCCCAAAAACATTCAATGTCAGACTCTGTGTAGTTTTGGAAGATGCTGAACACCAGGTTCAAACCTTTAGTCCGTCAGTGAATGAAGAAAAGCAGAGTACCCATAGTGCTGACCTCTGTGAGACTGCTTCTAGCAGCCTAGATGGGGGCTAGCTTAGCTCCCTGGAGGAAAGAAAGAGGCCAAGCGCCAAGAAGAAAGGAAGGCCTTCGGATTAAAAGTGGTCAAACTGGCAGAAGGCCAGTAACACACAGCTTCAGAGACTACGGTGTTCAAAGTGCCCTGATAAGCATGGTGAGACGCTACGGGAAGATTTGACTGGGAGAGTGGTGTGAGAGAGCCACAAAACAGTATTGTGTGAGGAACTTTTTCTTGTTGCTCTGACAAAGCACCTGCCAAAAGCAGAGTAAGGGCAGACAGGTTCATCTTGGCTCACAGCTCCGGGGTACAGTGTGTTGAAGGGCAGGGGATGGCTTCCTGGTAGCAGGACTGTGAGACAGCTGCTCACAGGGCATCCACAGCCAGCAAGAATAGAGAGAGATGCTAGTGCCCTCCTCACTTCATCCTCTTCACTTATGGACCTAGCTTGAGGGCTGCTCTAAGTCCCATCAACTGGGGAGATGGCTCAGTGGATAAAACGTTTGCTGTGAAACAGAAAGTTCAGATCCGCATTACCCGTGTGAAAAGTCAGGTGAGGCCATGTACATCTGTGATCCCAGCACTGAGGAGGTAAAGAGGGTGGGGAAGGCGGGGGGGATTGGGGGGAACCTCTCTGGAAACCAGCTGTTGACCTCCGTCTTCCAATGTGTAGGCACTTCACCTATGGCGGGCACAGACTGACTTCATCAGCTTACTCCATCCTCACAAAGCCTCACTGAAATATCGTCACTCTCATCCCCACATTATAGATGAAAAAGCCGAGGTACAGAGATTAAAGTTATGGTTGATAAAGGTTAGCCCAGTGTCCAACCCAATTCGTATGAATTTACTCTCGCTTCTCAGTATTTTGTTTTTCTCATGTGGAACAAATAACACTATTAATCTTCAGAAGGGCGCTTGAAGAAGCTAGTTAATATGTGTAAGCATGCCTGAAAGCACTGTGTTAACCGTGACTGGTATTATTCTTAAAGAAAAATCTAAATGTGTACACGTACGTGCATGCATGTGTAAGTCTAATTTCCATGCAAAACTTCATCTCTCACCTTATGTCAATATTGACGGAGTTCCTTCACAGCGACGGCGTGAGAAGTTTGAAAAGGAGCTGAAGAGATGGGTCAGTGGGTGAGAGAGCTCCCTGCTCTTCCAGAGAACTTGGGTTCCGTTCCTACCCACACAAGGCAGCTCACAACCACCTGTAATTACTGCGTGAAGGGATGTGGTGCCTTCCTCCAGCCTCCTCACACCTGCACACATATGTGCAAACACACACAGACACACACTTGAACACATGGCTAAAAGTTTTAAAAAATATTTTGAAGTTTTTAAGGACGTTTAAGAGCTGGTCACTATGTCACATACCTATAATCCCAACACTTAGAAGGCTAAGGCAAGATAATCACAAATTTGAGGCCAGCCTGGGCTACGTGGTGAGACCCTTAAACTAAACAAACAAAGAAGAAAAGAGAAAGAAAAAAATCAAAGTTTGCAGAACTCACTATCACCCAAAGTGAACAACAACAAAATGGATGTT
This sequence comes from Psammomys obesus, assembly GCF_907164565.1. Lineage (NCBI taxonomy): Eukaryota > Metazoa > Chordata > Mammalia > Rodentia > Muridae > Psammomys > Psammomys obesus. The sequence goes on from NW_026596039.1 coordinate 15,021,686, forward strand.
GATTGGCTTTAATGAGGGACCACCATACTAGGCCCTGGGGATGCCAGGTAAATGAGATACAGTCCCTATCCTTAAGGAAATGACGTGCTGGTGACATATCCAGACAACTGAATGCCAAATAATTCAATACCATGTGGCAAGGATGGTGGTATTAAAGAGTGTTGTCTGAAGTAGTTTGAATAAATTTTAAAAAGTCATGTAAACCAAAGGGTCAGAAGACGAAAGGGTCCACACAGCTTCAAGAGGAATAAACTCTAAATGGACAACCAGCCTCCAGTTGACAGCCAGACTTTCATACAGCACCTTCTTCAGAATAATTTTGGATGAGGAACACTAGATAAGAACCAAAGGACATAGTTCCTTTTATTTAGGTCATTCGCATTTTCTTTCTGTTGTAATGTGCCCCATTAAAAAACAACAACAAAAACAAAACAAAAACAAATCCAGGGAGGTTACAATGGTCAGTTTTAGAAATACAGAAACAAAACTTTTATCTGATAATGTCCAGTCTAGATCATAGCCATTCAAGGAGTTTCAATGGGCTGTTCTGTCTCACTTGGCTGAATGGTGAAACCATTGTGTCACTTCCTTTTGCATTTGAAAGATTTACTATAGTTACTGGTTGCTATTTAGTTTACCCTTTCTTTATCCAAACTTCTTCCCAGACTTCCCCAAAGGTTTGATTTTGCCATTATCAAAAGAACACTTTTTTTTTTTTTTTAAATAAATCTGCTTGCTTTTTCTAATCTCTGCCCCTCCCTGTGTGTTAGTTCTGGGCCTAACCAAAAATCAGACCCTGGTGTCAGTGGCAGAGGCTTTCAGTTCCACAGGTTTGGTTTGGTGTTTTGTTTTGTTTTGTTTTGTTTTGTTTTTGTTTTATGTATACAGTGTTCTGTCTGCCTGCATGCCAGAAGAGAGCACCAGATCTCATTATACATGGTTGTGAGCTGCTATGTGGTTGCTGTGGATTGAACTCAGGACCTTTGGAGAACAGCCAGTGCACTTAATCTCTGAGCCATCTCTCCAGCCAGGCAGAGGCACTCAAACAACCATCTTTTCAAAAAATCAACAGGGCCAGGCCCTGGGCTGTAGAGTTCTGAGTGCTGCTACTGAATCACAAGGCTATGAGCCTTGGCGTGGCCTCTTCCTGGTGTGGTGTGGAAGGCTCTTCTTTAGGGGTGAGTGGACACAAAACCTACACCTGGAAGTTTCACCTTTCTACAATAGCAGGAAGACAGAGAGTGGCCGTTCACAGAGATGGTGCATCTGTCTAAGGGACTCCGGTTTTTAAGAACCTGCTTGGATATACAGACCCGTTCTCCATCATGACATTTACCTTGCATGTGTCTCTGCCTTAGGATGCAGGTCACTCCTATACATGATCACTTCCTGTGTGTTGTGGTTAGGAGACAGTATGAAACAAGCACAAATTAGAATTCCTGTGTGGAAGGGAAACCGTCAGGGCTGTTGTGGTCGTGTGTGAATGGGCAGACAAATCTACTTTCATAAGATACTTTATCCTACGAAAATTGGAAAATTCATCCTGGGCTTCATGGATGACTGAGCCTGTAGGGAGTCAATGGCAAGGGGCCTTTCGTAAGGTTTAGTGCAGACGCTTGGAAGGATCAGGATGTTTGTCTGTGTGGAAGACAGAACAAGGTATCACAAGACCGTCAGTGTGGGAAAGTCAGTTGTGAAAGAGAAATAGGATGTGATAGAAGCCAAAGAAGTTAAGAAAGTTGGAGGGAAAGGTATCTGTAGGAAGATAGATAGATAGATAGATAGATAGATAGATAGATAGATAGATAGA